>NW_010202346.1:0-22960 GCF_000695765.1 Mesitornis unicolor
TGAGGCCAGATTCTCAGCTGGAGTAATGTCGAAGTAGCCCTATTAGTATTGGTGAAGCTGTGCTGCCTTATGCCAGTTGACTTTCTGATCTGCAATGTTAGAGGAGGGCAATAGAGAGATTAACTTGTTAAGCATCTTTAATGATGATTAGAAATTACAATATGATTAAATTTTTATTAAGCAATTGTCTGGGGTTCTAATAACAGTTGATAATTCAGGCAGGACATTAACTTGCAGCTACCACAATACAAATACATGTGATTTTAGTCATATTCTAGATAGTGGAATGGGGATTAGTGCAGACAGAAAAGCTGGGTGTTCTGTAATTCTGAATGTGCAAGTCTCTCGGTGCGGGATCTCCTGGTGCAGAGCCATGCATTGCTCTGCAGCATCATCTTCTTTCTCGTGTTTGATGCAGATTTATCCATTTTCCCACCGATCCTTTTTTTTTTAATGGAGAGTTTGAGTTACGGAAGTTCATGGGAGTGGGAGCAGTTTGCAGCCTGTCCTGGCTATGGCTCACGGGAATTGCAGTGTCAGGATCCAAGTTGTGGGGGTATGGCCACCTCTGTGGGCTTCCTGAGCTGTGTTAGACCTGACACAGTATTTCTTTTTGGGGAAGGTGTTTGTCCGTACTTCCAGCTAGACGTTGCACTGACAAAACTGGGGGGCTCTGTGAGAGATTCTTTCTTCCTCTTCCCACATGCTTAACCTTAGGAATGGGATCTGGTTAAAGTACTTTGTTCATTTGTTGTAATCTGGATGACTAACTGAAGTGTGAAACACAATACAGGTGTGTGGGAAGCTCATCTGCATTGGCACAAAGCATCAGAGTTAATTTATTTCCTGTTAAGAACAAAAAAATTGTGGAGGTGTAACAAGCATTTCATAAATTACTGCTTGCAGCAAAGTAGCTTAGTGTCATGTCTGTTTTAAATATGTGTATTTTTGGAAGGGAAACTTGCCCATAACTGTTGCTACTTTGGGGTCATATCTTGCTTCAGTGCAGTACATGATGTGGTGAATCTTGTATTGACCAAGTTGGAATGAAAGCATAAAACGTAGTGAATTCATAGTTTTATTTTCCTGAGACATTGCTTGGTCTTAGGTGATGAGTTCTGATGTGTTGTCCCAGAGTGGTGACTTTCTGCCGTGATCAGGTGATGTGAAATGAACTGGTTGTGTCTGTTCAGTTCTCCTTCATGAAGTATCCCTAGAGGGACAGGCCGCCGTGGGCAGTACCCACAGATGTATTGCCAAAAGCCACAAACTCCTAAGTCGGGTCAGAAGAAGTGGTGACAGTTCATGGTTTTTCTAGAGTTGCACCAGAGGGCAGATCTCTCAGCCATCTCATCATTCTTGGCCGGTTTTAATGTTCTGTGTATTCTTAGAATTGTGTTCTTATATTTAATTGAAAAAAAATAGTAACTGAGTTGTTCACATAAACCCTAAAGCTCCTTCAGTGATTTCTTTTTAAGCGGAGAGCCCAAATGGAGAACAACATGTCCCCAGAAGGGCATCTACAAGAGATGTGTGTGATGGAGAGAGGTGGTGAATGGGCCATGAGAGAAGAGAGTGGCTGTGGCTGAAGTCAGTGCTGTTACAGCCACAGTAGCTGATGTGGGGTACGTTTAGCCTATGGCTAATCCAAGATAGAAGAAAACTGGGGTTGAACCTTGGAGAAAGGTGACTAAATAAGTTCTCTCTACTTTCAGTTTGTAATGAGTTAACAGCCATTTTTATGTCATATCACAGAAAACCTGTTACTTGCTGCTGCTGCTCTTGTTTTAGGCAAGTGCATTGGGTTTTGGTTTTGTTTGTATGAGTTTGTTTGACTTGGGAGTTAAGTGGGGAGAAATCTTTTGCCCATTTCAGCTGGACATTCTGAGAACCAAATTGCCTGTTAGCCAGTCCTACGTTTGCACTCAGGTTACTGGGATATTAAGTGCCGTGGATGAATTCGCTTGATGCTGCCCATTCCGTATTCCCGAAAGGAATTTGCTTTCTGCAGTTGGCAATCTGGAGATTCTTTTCCTTAGCTTTGAAATACTGAAATTATGTAATTCAGTGGTTTGGATTTTGAAATTGTTCATTCAACTCGAAGCCCAAAAGTTGATGTGTTTTATTTCTACAGCAATAGCAGCTTTGCCCTTCATTACTGTATAGACTATCAAGTGAACACTAAAATCAATTGAACAGCGTCCTGAGGAATAAACAGAGTGTTCTAGTGGTGGAGTTTATGATGGGCTCTGATGTGTCTGGGATGCAAAAAAAAGTAGTCTTCTTTCTAAGATAATGTTAACACAGCGGTCTCAGAAAGGCAGCACTCATTAGCTAATGGGAAGTTTAATTTGCAGATGTTTTTCTTCTCGTATTTTCCTGTCTTTCTTACTGCAGAATTGGTCCTCATTCAGTCAAAATGTGGTATGAGATTATAGTGCCTCTTGAATTGTTGTGTGGTAATGTTTTGTCCTTCAGGATTGTGTACCAAACAGTAACTTCCATTGAAGAACTACGATTTTTTGATATTTCTAATACATAGGACATACAAAAGACTTCATTTCTGGATATCTTTTCTATCACAGAATATTTATTTAAAATTTGCATATGTACCTTGTGGTTAGTTCAAAATATTTTTCAAATAGAGTAATGTTTCCCTGTGCTTCTTAATAAAAATGCAAAACAGGACTGATATTGCTGATTTCTTTAATGCTAGATGGTGTTGCTGATTTTTCTTTCGAGTAAGAAGAATTGCTATAGAAATTAGGTAGAAAAGGAAAAAAAATAGCCTTTTCAAAACAGTCAAGGCAAAATAACACTGTTGATGTAGTGATTATTGTTATTAAGAGGACAGAAATGGGGCTGTCATTATGAAGATGTATTCAGAGATTATGCTTAAATGGCTTGTGAAGATCAGATATGTGTGTCATTTAGGGTAATTTTGGGGGGCTTACAGCTTCATAAGTGACAAGTAAGAATGGAAAATGTGTTAATTCGGTGCTACCTGCAGAAAGCACAGTGTTATTAAAATATGCAATAGGAAAGGGAAAGAGAGGTCTTGAGTTTAAGACGCAGGACTTGAGATCTCAGGTTTTGTAGATCTCCGGCGGATATTCCAGTCTGTTTACAGCGAAGTGTCTGTGGGTGGCCAGCAGGTATTTGGGGGTGGATGAATCAGCTCTGGATGAGCTGTGCTGTCTCGCCAGCACCGCGGGGCGCAGGGATGCTGCCTTGGGTGCAGAAGTGTGCAGGTACCAACCCAGGCTACGTTCGTGTCTTGACTGTAAGAGTGTGCTCCATAAAGGTTACGTGGGAAAGAAACCTGCAAAGATAATTGGTGCTCCTTGACCCGTTCTGTAGCATAATGTGTGCAAAAAGTTAGATTTGCTGGATGATACAGGCAAAAATTATGAAATTTCAGAAATCTTGGGTGGGTGTTGCTGTATAAACAAGTGGCACAGTTTACTTCTTGCTAACAGTATTTCCTTTGTTCAGATGTAACGCATTTCCTGCCACCCCATTGGTATCAATCATTCTGTCAAATGAGGAAAAGGGAAATATTATTAGTCTTATTATAAGGCTGCGTTTGTACATTTTAGTTGGCGTCTGATTGTAATCCAAATAAAATAGATGCACCTTGTTAGCAAAGAAAAAGCTTCAAAAAATAATCATTTGTCATCTTCCATTGTTTAAAATAAAAATCCAAATGAAAATTATTTGATTGAATAAACCCATATGGAGGAAAGACTCACTTTTTGGCTACTCCAGAAGGAACTACTTTGTTGCAAAATTTTACAGGATTATAGCAAAATCTGGCCTTTAAAATGCATAATTTACATGGTTTGAAACTTCAGGACCAAACATAAAACGCAAATTTTTTAACAAGAGCTGTTTCAAACTTTAATCTGGAAGGTCAAAATTTCAAATGGATCTTGGTTTTATTGTTTCTTGTGGATTAATGGCTGTAGTCTTGCAATGGGTAATGAATTAGAAGCTGTTTTCAAGATAGATGTAACTTCCCTTTTTTGTGCCCAAGGCACACAAAGTCTTCCTTGGGCAGAGCCATCTGCACAGGGAGAAAGAGAAATCCTTTGTTTTGGATACTCTACATATTGATGAATGTTTCTAAACTTTCTGCTTCCTCTCTTTTTTTCTCAGCTCTTATTTCTGTTTTGCCTATCTTTAGTATTTCTGCCCTGCAGTTTCAATCCTGTTTTCCACTTACGTGCCTCTACCTTTCTTGCATCTCCCGTAACCCCTGTATTTTAACAGTGGTGCTATGCTAATCTGTGTTGACTTCTCAGTTACTGTTGTTTAAATGAAAAATGAACATAAAATGAATCCTGGCATTGTAGTGGTGCTACTCCCAACTCTTTCCATAGCTTATAAATTCAGATTCCACTCTATAGGTAGCATCTGAAGTCCCCCTGATAGGACAGTGATACTTTTTCTGTTATAAGAACTGTGCTGCCTTCCATGTCATGCAGCAGGTAGTGTAAGGTGTAATCAGTTGGCTCAAATTAGGAGCCTTTATTAGCTTGCATCTGCCCTAGATGTATCTATGTTGCTGTTTTGTTCAAGGGCAGCTCATAACATTCATTTCAAATGCTTAGATTTGGGCTGCTGCAGTTATTCCTCGTCTAAATGTCAACTGCGTGTGACAAATAGAATAATATAAAATAATTATAATTTTTTCTCTAATCAAGCAAAAGGGATGTTGAATTGTTTAATTACTGGCTTTGCCAGCATGCAGATGGGAAGGCTTTTCAGGTAAGTTGCTCATACAAAATGCCTGAAATGGATAGTAATTAACAACTGGCTCTTCATTGGTATGTTAATTACACTGCCATTTGTCCTGGTGCCTGTCCTTGTTTAAATGCTCAGTTACACTGAACTGGAGCGTTCACTTCCTGGCAAACACAGAATGTATCAGAACAGTTTGACTCTCAGATATATGCAAATATTTTATGGGAAGAGGCATGCCAGTAAATCACTGAGCTGCAAAGAACAAAAACACTGCATATTTGTATTCCTCAGAGGTAAAAGCAAAACCTGTTTTCTGTGGAATATACAGGCCTGATTTTGAAAAATGGTCTCCAGTACTTTCCCAGTAATAATGAAGAACACAATTTCATGCAAATAGCTCATTTTAGGGACTCGTTCCTGCTGGCTCTCTCTGTTAGTCAAGGTAGGTGGACATCTGGGTGCTGTTAAATGCCCTTGCACTGCATGTATTTTTAAAACAGTATTCTGTGTAATACCAGAATGGAAGATCAAACTGAACTGGAAGGCCTGTTAAAACTTGGGATAAAACTGGGTTTTTTTGAATGTGGAGAGAATTAAAGTAACTTCTTATGAATAGACCATGTCAGTAGCCTCCCATCTTATTTAATTTACAGTTTAATTATTTGAGAATGCAAATTGCCTTCTGCTGTTTAGATGGTGCTTTGCGTAGTGCATCCCCAGTCTCCGGATACTGCTGCCATGAGTACAACCAGGCTGAATCTGGCAGGACTCTCTCAGTTAATCAGTAATGTCCTGAAGAGGGGCAGGCTGGTAAAGTTATGTGGCTGACCAGCATGTCAGTATGAGGCTCGTGTTTTAATTTGCGAAGCCTCTGTCACATGGAAAGTGCTTAATCCACCCAGCACACAGTGACCTTCGTCACATGGCAGAAGTCAACCCTGCCAGTTAGGTGCTGTTTGTAATGGTAGCTGTGGGAAGTGGATTATAGTCACAACATTAGCCATAAAATGGCACTAGCTACTGTGTGTCACTGCCCTCCGAGTCATCTTTGGTCTGTTAGGACAAAAAATGTTATTGCTGTTGATACTGCAGAGCCAGTATGGCTATCGATGAGCTGGATTTCCATTGCTTCATGTCCAGCAGGCAAAGTTGCTAGCTCAATTTTGAGCCCAACTTTAAAGACTTAAAGTACTGTTAGCTAGAAAAGCTTGGTTTTGAAGTGCTAAATTCTTGTGTTCCAGCCACTGAGAGGCAGCTCATTTAACAGCGGGCTGAGGGAGAGATTGGGAAAACAGAGGTCAGCCTGATGAGTACTCCCGTGAGTCATCTTCATGTCGTGGTACATAGGGACACCAATGGTTTCCTCTGATTTAGTTATTCTTTTTAAGCATCTTTAAGAGATTGGCTGGCCTTCTGCTATAGCTCTGTCACCCTGAAAAGGCTCTGCACTTTCTGTACTGAGTCGTGGTTTGGCCAGTAGAAAACAGGGCTGTATAATGAAAACTTCCCTTTATTTTTGTGAGATTTTCAGTGGCCTTCGGAATACAATGGCAAATTATTGGAGCTATATAAAGGTTTCAGTGTTTCTGGGATAAATGTTTTTCTGCTCATTTGTTTTGTTGGTATTTTCATGTAAAACAGGCAATTTTTCTGGTTTATGTAAAAAGAAAAAAAGTTTGATTTGCTGTGCAATTGGGTTTGTGGGAACAGCAGTTGTGTTTTAGCTGCGTTGTATTTTTGCTTACCAGTGAATATTTGAGGTATGCATTTTCATGGCTGAAATTAAAGTAAATGAACCATCACTGAGAAAAAAACAGGAGCGTTTTCCAACTCTTTTATGAGGACTGGGAAATAAGAATACTTTCTGGATGCACGGGCACATTTAAAAGGTAGACTAAAGTCCTAATAATTATTTGTCAGCTCTTTTCTTGTAGACATCAGAGCAAAGTTTCTGTGGAAATAACTTTGAGGGTATTCAGACCTTCACTGACTGAAGCATGGTTTAGATGGAAGAGGTGTCAGCACGGCAGGAGGGGACCGATGCCTTCTGTGGTGGCCGGGACCTCCTGCCTGTTTTGGAGGTCACCATCCGTAGTGCTGAAAGGGCACAAGAGGCTGTGCTCCACTTCAGCTGTAGGTTAAACACCAGTGGGAACGGGTTTGAGCTGCATCTCTGAGTGAGAACCACGAGCAGTTGAGGTGATGAGGGCATGCTCTGTTCTCCTGGCTCTCTCATCGTGCTAGTGATCTCCAGCAAAGGGGACAGTGGGCTGCTGGAATTAAGAATGTCTTAAATGAACGTAAAATTCTTTCCCAAGTGCCACGTATTGAGGCCTGAAGAATCCAAATTGTGCAGTTTCTACACAAGTCCTTTAAAAATGTGTAATACGTCTGTAGATTCTCTGCTCGCAGCTCTTGGCATCTCTGATTTAAGGTTGTTCTTTGTTACGTAGGTGAAGCTGGACTGGAGTCTCACTAAGAACAAAACTTGTGCTCCATGGAACCACTATCAAAAAACAGCCCATCACAGACATTTTAGAATAATGTAAAAATTTCCATTATGGATACTTACAGAATAAGACAGCAATAGAGAATTTTCTTCCTCATTTGTTGCTGATGGGCATTGTGAAGTACTTAGTTTTATACAACTCTTTGGGGCTCTCTGTAGTTTCTTCAAGCTTGAGACTTGGTTCTTGTATGATCGCAGCTGTTGGTTGTATTTCTTCTAAATGAAGTCGAGTGTTTCTGGACTTGCTGTTCTCTGTGATGTCTTCCTGTTACAACAAATGAACCTGTGCCTTTCTGAGATGTAGTGGTCTTTTGGTTAAATCTATCTTGATACTCTTTCACTCTTCAAACAAGTCAACATTTTCAAATTGTTTCCTGACTCAGGACTTAATCTTACCTTGTTGGGTTTTTTTTTCATGATGTCCTCCTCCTGCCTCTTCAGTCCTTTGATTCTGAACTGTAAATGGGACTGAGGCTTATTACAGTTTTTTATCATTTTAGTGAAAGCTGCCAATCTGAGTATCGTTTGCTCTCCAAAGTTTTCCCTTTTGTTACTTGTGCTTTTCCCTCCAGACTTTCATGCATCTTTTGAAAACGGAGGCCATGTAAATATGTAAGTGATGTTTGAGGTTAGGCAGCTGTAGGATGGCACTGTAAAACAAGATCTTAGTGCTGGGGTACAATAGATTAATTAAAAGATGGGTGGTTTTACTTGCTGGCATTTTGGTTGAGTAGAATCAGTTGGAAATGTGTGCGTGGGTGGAAAGAACATTAACGTGAAGTTCATGCTGAATTATGTTTTGCTTAAGGAAAACTATTCATTAGTCTCATAGCTGGCACATGCCTTTTTATTCCTTCTCTAAAGGAGTATCTGACTACTTTGATGAAAAGGTTGATATGACATTAAGGGTTTGGTTCTGCCTCATGTACTGATGATGTGCCCTTGGCAGAACTGGGTAAGACACAGGCAGCACGCCAGTCCTCGCTTTGCTCGAGGAAGGGCATGCATGTGGTAAATGTTTCAGGGTATGCAGAGTCGTGGCTCCATCTCTTTGAGTGTTATGTGAGGGCATTAATAACGTTGTATCCGAGTTCAGCTCCACAGCTCATTGTGTCTGCGCCTAAACCCCTTTGTTGGTATTGGTTTTTCAAGATGGTCTAAAGGACAAAATGTTCTTCCATCACTGCTAAATTTAAAATGACTGTGGTAATTATGAGTAAGAATTTCAAAGACCAATAAATTCTCGCTGTGCAGGGCAATTCTTGGCTGTTTCAAGCTGCCTGCATTTTTCACTTTTATCGCTGGCTATCTCGTGTCTGAGGACTGACCAGGGGAAGAAGATGGTCTTGTGGTACAGGCACTGCACAGGGTTCAGATTTACTACAGGCTTCCTACTTAGTCTCTGACAAGTGATATCCCAAGCCATCTGATTTTTGTTTTCATTTCCCTTACCTCTAGTTCACATGTCCTGCTTATGAGACTGTGTATTCTGGGATGCTTTTTTCATGTTTGTCTGTAATAAAATGACGTATTTGTAGGAGAGTGAGTGCCTATCCTGGAGCAAGAGTATTTTTTTTATTATGATTTACTAATTGATAATGTTTTAGTGGCAGACTGTTATTGCAACCACATTTATGTTGGATTAGCAAAGTTTTTTTATCCCTTTGGGAAGAATAGGAGATAAAAAACCCCACAATATACAACTTCTTTCTCCTTAGAAGCAGCAGATATAGTATTTAGTCCAGGCACATGAATAACTATGTAGTTTGTATTTTCTTTTTACAGTAGGTATGATCTTGAGATAATGTGCTTTTTAAGTGTCTTGGCAAAATATACACATGAGCATCGATGGATAGCTATTTCAGTGCTGAACTACTAACAATCCACCTCGGTTTAAAGTTGTAATAAAAGCTTTACAACTGATTTTTTGCTGTCTTGACTTTCAGTTGCTTTTGTCACGTACTTTGCCTTTGAAAACACATTAGTTTATTCTCAGCCAGTTACAGTTTGAATTAAGATTGTGAGCAAAATATTCTTTGCTTCATACACAAAATAAATGATATATGAAAAATACAGTTACACTGAGTGAAAATTCTGAGATCGTTTTCCAGTGTTTGTTGTCTGTTTGAGAGACAAATTTAAAAAGTAGGAAAATGCGTTATACGGGGTATTTGCTTAGTGTGTTAACTCAGACTGCTCTTTAAATCAAGCCAGTGAGCTGTCACTGGAAGTAAATACATTTTCAGGGATCAAACCACAATTCTTTCTAATATTGAAATGTAACGGTGAAATATTTGTAGTGATTTCTTGGTGAGGACATTTGGCTGCCGCTGGTTGTTTGCTTTGTTGCGTGAAGTCCCTGTAGTAGCTGGAACCTGATTGCCAAGTTTGGCTTTCAGACTGATTTTATATGTCCTTTGTACTTGTCTGTGCTGCTCCTCAGTCAGCAAATATCGAAGCAAAAACCTTAGTTTGGTCAATATTTACAGACAAATACTCAGCTTGTTTTTTGACAAACATCCAGTTTGTTTGTAGTGAGGTTTTTTCAGTACCGCTCTCCACTTCTGTGTTTGATGTATCCACAGAAGTGTCTGTATGCTTTTGGGAACAAGTGGCTTGTAATGGGTGTCGGATCATGTTTAATATGAATGTGGGGGCATGAAAAAACTATGTTGTGTTGTGGTAAGTTTTCATTTGTTTAATAGTTCACTGGTAGAACAGCCCATGAATTCTTTATTTTATTTCTTTATTTTGTAACTCTGAAAAAGCAGTAAGAGCATGGCCATAACAGTTGGTAATTTCTTAAAGCTTACCTGGAAGCATTCTTTTCTCTCTTATTTTAAAATTGGTAATTTAAAAAAGCAAAGTATAAGACTCAGTGTTATAAAAGCTTTTTAGGAAGTAGCTCTGTGAACAAGTTAAGCAGAAAAATGTTTTCCAGAATTCCTGACAAATTCTTGGGTGTGTAGTAAACCTAAAGTAACACTGAGGAATCTTCTGCGTCAGAGCGTAGCAGTACTTTGTATTTGCTGTATGCCTGTGAAGGTTTCCCTTGTGCCATGATGTTGGAGTGTTCCCTTTGAGGCAACTGTGGGAAACAAAAACTCTAGAAAGTGTTGCAAATGCAGATGCAGCTACCTTTGAGCTTCCAAAAGCCTCTGGGCTTTTATTAATTTTGTTATTTGCAGACATGGAAGATACAATATGTGAAATTACCTAAAAGGCAGAATGTTCTCGAAAGTGTAATTAATGATCTTGGGGAAGTGAAAGGTAAAAAAAAATCTCTGAGACCTTTATTTGTAACTTTTTTATTTGCTTTCAGAAAAAATCAGGTTTTGGGAAACTCCTCTACAAAGACGAGGGTAGGCGCTGGTCTGGGTCGATATGTCAGGGCGGTTGAGACATCAGGAGATGTTCTGAAGGTTGTCGTCAGTGGGAGGTTGAGCTGAACACATCCACATCTCTGACTGACGGGTGCCAGTGAATGTTGGGGGAATATTCATGTGCTCTTCAGGTGGCTTTTCAAGGTCCAGTTTGGTTTGAATCTGGAATTTTCTCATCCACAGCCCTTTTCCACGGTCTGAAGGCTGGGCTGTAGTGCTTCATAAACAGCCTGGAGTGTGGAAAAAGAATGGCTCAGTGATAGATTGCACAAGCAGTCAGTTCACTTGTACACCTCATCTGAGTCACGTGCAGGTTTTGATCCTTGTCGGCGCTATGGAAAAGCGAGGTTAGCTGTTTTCTCCCATCTCTGAAGATAAGAAAATAGAAGAAATGTTAATCAGAAAATCACCTTTGACTTACTGGAAGTACAGTAAGGGATAAAATAAACTGAATATTTAATATGCAAGGCTCAGGCTGGGTTTCTGAAATTGAGTTAATTTATTATATCTTTTTCCGCATGCAGATTTTAGAGTGCATGGCATTAGAGATTGAGAGGAAAAGGACAAGTACTAAACCACACCCTATTTTTAGAACATGCTTGGTGATGCACAGTGATACTCTTTTTAGGGTGTTTCACATAAATACTCATATCCTTGATAATAAATTGGGATGCGGAAACACCTGAAAGGCCAATTAATTATCATAACATCAAATAAGCATCATTTGCTTGTTGATCAAGCAGAACTGAAGTCATTAGTGCTATCAATAAAATACTGTTTAATGAAAACAATAGCATTCTGATTACCCAACAGTGCCCAAGGACACTGTAAATATACTGATAATTAAGTATTTGGTAGTGCAAGTTGCTGTTCTGAATGAAATTTAGCATTGACATACTCTTCTGAGGCACACTCAAAAAATCTTTGTAATAAATAGTAAAGGCATTTGAAGGACATGAGTAAGTAATTTTCAATGAATAACTTTAATCAGAATGGTCTAAATTTTGAGTCTTTGTAGTTGGCCTATGTTGTTCTGGAGCCTTCTGCAGCTGGTGGGGAATGAATGTCTCTGTACATGTGGGTGCATCGTGAAGGCCTCAGGTCTTTGGCCCCAGCTTGGCCTGCAGGGCAGCTCGGGGGCTGCCACCACAGAGTAGTGGTCAGTTCAGTCTGGTGTGGTTTGACAGTCACCAGTTCCTCAGAAATACTTTGTGTGGACCTTTACTGGTCTTCCTTGCCAATCCTGCCATGATGTGGCTCAGTGAGATGACTACCACGGATGATTTCTCCTGGTGATTGGCCCATGCTGTGTTGTAGTTGGAGTCGGGTGCAAGATACCACTTGTCTGGCTCCTTTGATTTTCACATTTTTATATTTAGTATAAATACTTACATCTGCAAACTTAGACAGTTGTCCACTTCCATGAAAGTGGATTATAAGAAGATTTATATGAAACAATTACAAGTGGGGACCAGGAATGAATTAATTCACAAAAACATCTCTGCTCATTAAGAAATATCATATATTACAGTCATAAATTAATGCCTTGCATGCTCATGAAACCCGATAGCTGTCTTCTGTCGTAGTTAACAGAAAATACAGACAAGAGTCAAGTGCTGTTGGCTCTCAAGTCACATAAAGGGGCTTTCATGTGAATTCTGTGCATTTCTGGATAGAGAGGAAAAGTAAAATAGTTGGGAGAAGGCTTTGGATTCCTAGGAGAGCCAGGCTGCCCCTGGGCTGTGTTGTTAAGATCAGTTTTGGTCACCACTGAAGACAGATTTATTGGCCATTACCTTTATTTCATTGTGTATTTACATCTATTCAGTATGTTTTATGTAGTTGATAGGAGTTTAGAGCACTGTTATCTCATTACATTTTGAACTTTGGAGAATCACGTTACTGATCTTGGTGGGGTTTTTTCTTTTGTATACCATTGTGTATTTTAATAGCAGTTTTAAGCAGTTTCTGCAAATTGACAGTTGACCTTGTACATGAACAAAGTAGACTTGCAATCAAGCCCTGATACTTCCTTGAAATCAAAACCAGCTTCTATTGCCTGAAAAAAATATTGCTAAATAGGACAGTAAAAAGCCAGACTTCTTGATAGAAGATAATAGAAATATTATTTTAAAATAAATTATTTGAAGATGAATGAATAAAAATGAAGTCTCAAACGATGACATAGTAACGGCTCCATAGTTTATCTGCACTCACTGTTAGTAGTTAGTTATTATAAAACAATTGTGTAGGAATTTATAAAAGGGCATTAGCTTGTAAGCATCTTTTGACAAGTAGACATCTGTTTCTTGTAGGACAGGGAAATGAAACAAGATGTGGAGTTTGGGGAAGGACAAACAGCAATGATTATATAAAACTAGTAATCAGTGATGCAGAGCAAGGGCATGCTATGGAAAATGCTTGATTTGATTGTTAATAAAATAAATTAATAGTGGTGGTCGGCTGATTTCTTACCTTTGTGGAAGAAGCACACTTGAGAAATGTTGTGCCCCCTGCTCGTGATGCAAAAACTGGCTGTCCTGTCCCAAAAGAGGGATTTTCTCCAAGCCCAGCACTGGCCAAAAGCAGG
The DNA here is from genome assembly GCF_000695765.1 of Mesitornis unicolor. Taxonomy (NCBI): domain Eukaryota; kingdom Metazoa; phylum Chordata; class Aves; order Mesitornithiformes; family Mesitornithidae; genus Mesitornis; species Mesitornis unicolor. The sequence continues at coordinate 13,229 of NW_010202346.1, forward strand.
TGCTTGAAGGAAGATAAAATCAGAGCACACGTGTGGTGCTTCCCCTGGGTACCTTCCCACCCTCCAGCCATGTGTGACTCAGAGCCTTCGTGAGCCAGGCAGGACATCTGTCTTTTGCAGCACTCAGTGGGTTTCTTTCTCACAATTGTGGGCAGGCTCTACTAAAACCCATGTAAACTTGTAGCATCCACAGCTTACCATTGCAGGGAGTATGAGGCATCCAGAGATAGTCGTGACTGGTCCGAAGGGCTTGGTGAAGGTAGTGAGGGTGCGGGAAGATGAGAAAAGTGGGAAAAGGGGCAAATTGTGGGACAGTTGACAGCTGTGGGACAGTGGGTAGCTGAAACAGCTTCACATGGCCCTTGAGGAGCAGACAGGCTTGGGGTGGCTCCCAAGAGGGGACAAGCAACGCAGTGGGAGAAGGAATCTTGGTGTAGCTGTTCTGGGTTATACAGGTGGTCATGAGCATGGCCAGCAAAGGCCATGACATTGAGCAAGGCAGGAGGTGAGGAGTGGTTGGATGAGAGGGGTTTTATTTCTGCGCAGACAGAAGTCCTGTCTTGGCAAGTCTTAGCAAGATGTGGCAGAACCTGGCCATAACTGGAATCACAGTAAAGCTGATGCTATGATGTTGTGCGTTGCTTTTTTAACTTCCACTGGAAAAAATTGAGAGTTACCCAGTTGGCTCTTTGCCTTTCTACTAAGCCACAAATCTCACCAAGCCCTTTTAACAAACCATTGGTGAGCTTCTTGTGAGGCAGGGCCGTGTGCAGGTGTTTTGCCTAATTCAGTGTTATGGTGCCTGGCTTTAGTGTAGCTTTAGCTTGTTTCACAGCTTCCACTTTACCGCCTGGTGTTTTACTGGATGAAATACAGCAAGTGTTCTGTTTCAAAAAGGGAAATAAATGTCCTGTACATGAATTTCTAATTGAATGCCAACCTAAACAAGCTAAATGAAACAGACTTGTTAAATGAAGAGTTAATGGACTGAGCGTGATCTGTCTCTCAGAAACTTGAAGGAAAGTCATTACACGTTATTATTTTTTCATCGTGTTTGTTTGCCCAGGCTGGGCGTGTGCTTTACAGTTTTTGTGAGTTCGTTAATGGGTTAGCTTTGGCTACTTGGGCATAACAGAGCAGTCATATATGGTATTTGCTAGTTCTGATGCTAAGTAAAAATTATGGAAAATAACTTTGAATGTTACCTTCTGTTTCTTGCACACAACTTATAATGATGCAGTTATTTTTGGCAAATACGAAATGTCACAGGAGGGGGGAAGATCACCGTTCATTTCAAATGAAAATGATGCATAATTTGGTGAGCCTAATTTTTTTGTCATTTATTTAGTGCTTTTGCCATGTGTCACTAATATCAGCCAACATAATATCAATAAAACCAGGGCAAATTGAGGCAGAAAACAGTTAAGGGAAGAATTATGTTGTATCAGTGTGTGATGATGTATATCATGGCCCCAGACCAGGCAGGGTCACATTCAGACAGCATAAACGATCCTGCTGCTGTTGACTGCAGTTTCGCAGTGACCCTTCACGTGCGCTAAGGACCTGCCTCTCTTCCTTTAGTAAAGGCTCCATCAATCCTGAAACTGCCTTTTGGAGCCAGATTTTCCTCCTCTCTGCAAACTGGCCTCTTACAGTAGCTGCCCTAGTTCCCTGCCCCATCTGTGTGTGCATTTTCCCACTCGTGACTGTTTATACCCAATTTGCCAAGTGCTGGAGGCTCAGGTTGTGTTCTCCATGCAAGGCTGCTCCAGGTCCTTGCATTTGCTTCTAGCCCACTTTTTGGTGTACTTGCAGGCTTCAGATGTGAGGAGTGCTTTTCTTCTTACGTGCCTGTCCATTGTAACCTGGTGGAGACCTAAGCACTCTTCTGCTTGAGTTAAAGCCCCCATTTCTGCAGTGAGAAGGATTTATCAAATTTTAGAGGCATGCCAGGTGCTTAGGTTCAGGAGGCAGCCTTCAGATTCATTCTACAGTGCAGATACAGGCCTGGTTTTAATTCTTGGGGCGGTTATTATTTTCCAGGACCGGAGACATGCTTTCAGGACAAGAGCCATTAATGCCTCATTTTTTTTTTAATCTTTCCTCCTTATTTTGAATTCCAGCAACCTCCTTTTCTCGAGGGGAATAGTCATAGTTTGGCAGGACTTGTCAGCAGTCAGATGTATTGGCTTATTAGAAGGGAGTACGAGAAATAGTTCATCAAAGCCAGAGGCTGAATAGGTCGAGAAGAGATAACAAGGAATTATGAATGAGAAGTGGAAAAATACATTGGCATTTGTGAGAAGGTGAATTGGTGCCATGCCATTTATCAGGAAGACAGGAGGAATGAAGCAGCAGCTACTCGTTCCCTTCTTCCCAGCCTAACCTTAGGTGGTTACGAGCCTCTTCTGCCTGGGCTTCAGATTGAATTTTTAGTCTATAACAATCTATAACAGTCTATAACAGTCGGTGCAGAGGTGACTCCAGGTCTTCTGCATCATGCTAAAGGCCATTCTGAGTTTATTCAGTCGTACCTGGGTTGTTGGTCATTCAGGCAGAGAAGGCATAGACAGTGGGCATGAATGTGGTCCACGTCCTTTTCTGATGCCCTGATGTCTGTGGAAACCAAGGGGTAGATCTGGGTGAATGGAATTACCAGACATGACTGGAATGAACAAGGTGATTAACATGAAAATTGGAACTAAAAATAAGCAGCATTGTCAGAGTAGCATTCAAAATCACTTAGGAATACTGTACGAAATGATTTTTGATGTTATAAATCATAAGACTGACATTTCCACCACTGGGTTTTTGGGTGCCATGCTTTCTGCATGCCCAGTTTTGGATGCTTCAGAGGACCCCATTTTCAGTGTTGGCTGCTCATCCTGCAGGAATCTCTGTCACTTTGCCCATCAAGCTGAGCACTGAAAGCAAGGATTCCCCTAAAATAGACCAAAACTCTGTTTGTCAAGGTCTACTTCTAATTCTGTCTGCATCCCACCTTCTTTTGCACATCCCTGGGGTGTTGTTGAACTAACTATAGGGCATGCGAAAAAAGGATGGTTCGTGCTGAGATTCCAGGACCCCACAGAGGGGTTGTGTGGGCACAACGGTGAAGTGTGGAGGCACCGTAGAGGATTTTGCCTCTTTGGCTTCAAAACCTGCTCTCCCAGTCTACTGATGGGGCATACGGTAGATATCTCCTGGGTTTGTGACATGGCAGTAACTTTGGCATCTCCTCTGGAGTCACAGCAGAAAAGGCAGTGGGCAAGATAACGGGATCTGGCCCCTGGACCACCAGTTAGGCTTAAGTTAAGCCTCCAGATCACCAAAGGTCTTAAATGGTTGATCAGTGTCTCTGCTGAACAGTCAGTCTCCCCAAAATGATAATCTCCCCCTGCTTCATGTATACTTAACATTCACCTGTGATGCGGGCGGATGATAAAGCTCTGATTTTAATTTCAAAAAAGGAAGCATTTCTCCAGTAACTGTTTACAGAATGCCCCAATTTTCCTTCAGGATTCTGGGGGGAACACCTTTCCCCCTTCCTCTCCCCCCAGAGTACAGGGAATCTTGGTGGAGGGGAGATTTTTAAATTAAGAAGGATTTCTATGTTATTCATAAAATCCCTCTCTATCTCAGTAGCTGTTTCCAGAACCTAAATGGTTAAAGTAGAAAATGTTAGTAATTTTGCTGCAAATAAATTGATCAGTATGCAAGACGGTTGTCACCGGCTGAATCATGGTCCACAGTTAAGGTAAACAGATCTGTGATGACATTTTCTGAGCAGAATACCAATGCTGCTACATTTCTTCCCAGAGGTTTCTGACACTTCTTATATGCGGATAAAATTCCTCTCGAAGAAGGTTTTGTTCGCAGGAAAGAAATAGCGTCTTTGTAAGAGTCGTCCTTAAAGGTGGGATTTGTTACATTTCCTGATTTATTTGTTATGGTAATTCTGTTAAGAGCATGGAAATGAATGTTTTTTGCTTTTCAGCTTATCCTCTCTGTGCAGTGGATCTTTCTGATGTGGGGTCTGTTTAAAGTATCTGGCAGTGGAATACAAGTAAAACAGCATTAACAGAGTTAGCAGGAACAATGAAAATGCTTTATTTTTGCTGTTCTCTGAGAGTGAGCTCTGTTTTGTAGTTAAGATGTAAAAGCAATTACTGACTATGCAGCTAGATCTTTAGCATAGGTGTTTCTGTGAAATAATTTTGGTTACACGATGGCTTCATGTTTTCATTGGCATGTTCTGAAGTACGAGATATGATTTAGATTACTCTTAAATGTCTCCGTGCTAGGCAGAAAATCCCCTTTGCAATCGACTGCAATCAAAACCTTTCTGCTGAGATGCATCTAACTCCCGTATGGTATGGGTATGGAAAAATACAGTTTTCAAAGAAGTTTTTGAAATGTGCTTTCTTAGAACATTTAAAATCTCTGCATACAATGCTGGTAATGGGAGAGGGCACGTTTGTAATTCTGTATTTAGCCTTAGATCCATATTTACTTGGGGGTGATTGGCATCTCAGTTGTTCTATGGGTTAGTGGTTGGAAATGTGTCACATTTGTACTGATAAAAGTAGAATCTGTTTTGTTTAGTCAGATGCTGGTACCTAACTTTAATCCCATTTATTGCAGTATATACTGAAGGATGAAAGAGCCTTATGGAGAGCATGCTCAGTGGTACCTGGCATGTAACAGCAAACCTGGAACTGGTCGTTAAAGTTAAAGTCAGGGATTCAAAGTGCGTTGAAGTTGGTGAAGCTGACTTCTTTATTAGGTTTTAGATTTAAACCTGGCCCTGTCTGTGTGTGGTGTGTGCAGGTGAGGGGGGTATAGCCTGGGATGCTCAAGGGGCCGAAAATAGCGTGGTTAATAGGAGCTTTTGTAAGATGGACTTAAAAAGTCTCGTCATGCACAGCGTCTGGTTGTATTTCAAAGCTTCACAGCAAGACGCACGGCTGTGGTTTTTGGAGAGGAATTGCCGTCTCTGGAGCTGCGTGGTGCAGGCTGTGGAGATACCTGGCCAAAACGCTGCGCTGCTGGGGGTGTCTCGGCAAGTCACAGATTGATGGCAGGGATGAGTTAGAGCTGCATTTCAAGTGGTGGGTCTGGGGTGGGGCTCGAGATTTAAAGCTTGTGTTTAAGAGCTGTGGTTTAATAATTCTCTGCCTAAAAAGAGAAGTCTGGGTTCATCCCAGCGTGTTGCACTGTCTGGTAATTCGTACGGTGATTGTGGTTCACGTGCACTTTCAAGGTATCCTTGTGCAGCGTTTGGCTTTGCTTTTCGTGTTTTGCTTGGTGAGGTGCACAGTAGCTGTTTTTTGTACAGATTTCTGTAACAAAGTTTGAGATAAACATGGGATTTATAGGGAATACATCCCTGTATTTTATCCTTATATTATTAATGTACATTTGCAGATTGTCTTTTATTTCGAAAGGATCCCTGACTGTTCTGGGCATGACCTACAAGTGGCTCTGGAGGAAAGTGTAACGTCCAAGCTTGAAGTGTTCAGCAGTGAAATTAATTCTGGGCAGAAATCGAGGGACTGATTCTGCTGCTTTTACATTGAGCGCTGACGTTGTCCCTGGATCCTCAGGGATCCCCAGGATGTACGTGAGCATTAGTGGCAGGATCAGGCCTGTGCCCCAGGCACGACAGTGGTAAGACAAGAGCTGATAGATGTCATTGAACTGGAAGAAAATCCACTAAAGATTGTGAGTGTTGTGCTGGGTCTTATTTTAATAGCATTTCTGTGTTCTTTGGCAGAACTCTAGGTAACTTTCTAACTCTGAAATTAAATACTGTGTGTATTTTTTTAGCAGCGAAGTGATTTCAATTTGGCACTAAGGAACAACTTTTAAAGAATTTTTTTTCAGAACACCACCTTCATGGTTATAGATGATTTTTATGAACGTTCGGCCTGACCTTGTTTCACTTTCTGAACATTGTACCCTTATGCTCATGTTTCAACTTTGGGTAAAGTAAGCAACACTTGTTTTGTTTCTGTTGGCAGAAGGAAAGTCCGCTCTCAGAAGGTCCAGTCTCAGAAAGAGAACAGCTTGTTTCCTGATGTTCACTGCTGCTGAAACGCTTCTGTGAACATCAGTGTTACATCTGTCTGGATGTGGGTGTAGATGAGCCTGGAAATGTGACCTTTACGATTGTTGACCCAGCACGTCCTTTTTATTTAACAAAAATAATATATATATAACTAACTTGGCACCTGCTGCTGCAGTGCTGGGCTTTTACACTCGTTTATGCTACAACAGAACAGCTTCATTTACTTTCAGAGGGCTGCCCTAAATATGTATTGATGTAACTTCACACAATTGCAGGTTACTCTTCTATTTTTTTAATTATTTTTATTAGGTCTGTGTCTGATGCACACTCTTCTTTTTTTTTTTTTTTAATGCCTCTCTACCACAGTATTTCCATCTGAGATCCCAGTCTATGGGTGTCCTTTTCCTCTGTCTCTCTTGTTTTCCTCCCAAAGCACGCACAGACAGGTCACTTCTCAGGTGCTTAGTCAGAGAAGCAGCAGACTGTTCCATCAGGTTTTTCTTCTGGCTCTGCCTTCCCAGATTTGCCCTCATTTTTTTGAGATAACATGTTTCTATTTTTCTGACTAGCTTTTTATTTATACATGTAAAAATATCATCAAATATCTAATCCTTTTAGATGCTTGCAGAAGAGTAGAGATGGAAGCAATTTGAGAGGCAGCTCAGATCCATTCCATCACCTCCCCAGAAGATCTTGCAGCAAGGAGCTGCTCCGCTTGTGAGCAGAGTTTTTACAGCCACAACCTGATGATCTATTTCTGCTCAACCACCCACCTTCGATACAGCTTCCAGCACCCAGTTGCCTGCAGTGGGGTCACTTTGTCAGCGCTGTCCATGAAGCCTTCCTGTACTGTCCTGGTGTCACTGTTGGCACACTCAGACCGTGTGAGGTGCTTTTGGCTGCTCCCACCGAGGCAGCTCAGGTTCTGGGTGCTCCACGGTGCTGTTGGCCTTGGAGCTGCCCTCTTTGCTGTATTTGCTATGTGGCTTGAAAGAGACCCAACCCTTCTGGTTTGTCCACCTGCAGAACTCTAATTTTGTTGTGCCAGGAGGCTCCTGTGAACGCTGCAGTGGGTCACGCAGTGGCTGGTGTCTCTTCGGCGTGGCAGACTCTGAAGTGGGAAGGTAAATCAGGTGTCTTACACACTGATGTATGTGCAGGTCCATCACGCCTTCACCGTTGCATAATGGAAACTTTTCTGATGTGAAGGACCTGAAGCTTTCCTCCCTTTCAGTTGAGCCTTCACATGTGTGAATGTGCGTGGATCTCCTGATTTATCTTTTTTCTTTGTCCCCATATCTTGGAAATGGATATTTTTTGATGACATCCTTTTAGAGCAGTCAGCTCCATGAGCTTGGCTCTGTTCTCCCACAGTTGTGAAGACACGTTTGAAGGCTTTTTCATGTAAGAAGTTACTTTCTTCTTTGCGCTGTTTTTGATGTGCCATTCTAGGTGTTCAAGGTACCTACACACTACACAGTAACTCCTCAGCCTACACCCTGACAGACAGATGATCTGTTTGTTGCAGAATATTTTCTTTCAGGTGTTTTTGGACACTGATATAACTGAGCCTGTGGTTTGGCCATTCCTCTAGCATTTGGTTGTGGTGTTTTTTTCTTTTTTCTTTGAAGAATTACGTATTTTCTGTTTTATCTTAATACTTGAAACTCACTAACTACACTTCCCTCTTGTGTTCATACATTAAAGGCTGAACATACACCTAAACTGGACATCTGATCAAAACTATCTGTCTAGGTCCCCCTGAGTTGTCAGTGGCAAGAGCAAGGGACCTTCAGAAAGAGGTTTACTCCGCCTATTTCAGATGTACTTCTGAGCATGGCATGCATGGTAGTGGAAGGATGGTGCTTTGTTTCCCTTTTAGTGATCTATAAAGGTACCTTAAATAATAAGCTTTGGCTTTTAGACTTTCAAGAGTAGATGAATCCAACCCTTGGCCTTGTTTTTCATCATCTTCCTCACTCCAAAGCAAAGATGAAGTTACAAGAATTTCTCATCACAATTACAAATACGGTATTGTTTTGACTCTCTTAAAGTACTGCTCAGAGTTGATCTGAAATTGTTTTGCAGTTAACAGCTTTAAAAAAATCTGATCTGCTTGATGATCTAGACTGAAATGTGTTTCTGGGTGACAGGGACACTTTGCAGGTAGATTTATTGTGGTTTTTACCCTCTGCTTTAATAAATGAGTGAGCAGAGCATTTCAGACCTTTGGTTTTATCCATGAAATCTGAGTTTGGATGTTCCAAGTGAATTATTGGCATTAGACTTCTGAGTGTACTTATTCTGGAAATAGTGATTTACCAGTTGTTTGGGTGCTTATGCTTTTATTTGTATGGAAATATGCTAATATACATTGGTGTAGTTTTTCCACATAGCAGCAGCTTTAGATAGAGCAGCACTTGTCGTGGTGTGGTGGTGTAGACAGAGGTCTTGTTGTTTGTCCTTGCGTAATTTATTGATAAATATTGGCTGAGTACTTTGTTCCTTTTTCTCCTTGAAAAGGAGTTCATAAAAATATATGTTCTAGAATAAATTAAAGAAATCGGTGAGCATATAAAATGTTATTATTTGAAATGTATAATGTTGTTTAGTGGATTTATATGAAGTGTGGCAGAGATGAAGTGCTCTCCAGACATAATGAAAGACCATGGATTCCTGTTTCCATAATTGAAGTTCTTTTGTACTTATCTGCTGGGGGGAAAATAGCAGTATTTTTTAACAGATCTGCTTTCCATTAGTAAATATATTTATCTGTAGCTCCAGATACTCTGCTAATTTAAAACAAAAAAGAAGTTGGAAAGAAGATGTATTTTCTTTCAAGATAATTACATGTTGTGGCTGTAGATTTTGTCTCCAGAGTGAGTTAAGTATATCTGCATTAAAAACATTTTCATTGTTTACGTAGTTTACAAGAGTTGCACAGGGGCAATGCTTAATCCATGGGATAGGAGAAAAGGGTGTAAATATGTTATATTCCACTTTTCTTTCTTGAAGTTAAATGAACTGCTACTAATAAATAGGTTGTAGAACTACTTGCCACTAGCAGTCTGAAAACCATTGTGTAAGGTGTGCTCTTGCTGTTCCTCGGATCAAAGTTTTGAGGTTTGAAGATCTCATTAACCTATGGGGGTACCCAGAGCAGTTGTCCTCTGAATGTCACCAGAATATAAATAATAAAAACCAGTGTCTCCTGATCATTCGTCCCTGCTCTAAGCTCTGGACCTCACTGGCAAACCAAGAAGTTTTTCAAGTTTTATTTTTCTTTGTACCCACAATCCATAGCTTCATCAGTCTTGGGAGTTCAGCTCTGCATTTCTCTCCAGGGCAGTGAAAAGTTGTTGGCCTTCATCTGCCAGCCCCTCTGAGAAGTCAAATGAGAACCATTAGGTAAAGTGCAGTCCAGAGGTACCTCCCTGTGGTTCTCGCTGTCTCTCGAGGCACTCGTGGTGGCTATTGACAGAACGGGGCTGCTTTTCAGGGAGCTGGGGATCTGCTGGTCTTTGATACAAGAGCTTTACTTTTCCTTAGAAATAAAAAGGAGAGCTTTCTCTGCTTATTTTTGAAAGGGCCTTTCTCTAATGTTGTCATCACAGGTTTCTCCAGTGGATTAAAGGTGTTTTAACCCCCTCTCCCTCTTTCCC
>NW_010202346.1:22991-37180 GCF_000695765.1 Mesitornis unicolor
CAGAAATGGCATCAGATATTCCTGGCTCGGTGGCCTTGCCGGTGGCACCGATGGCAAGTGGGCAGGTGAGGATGGCAGGATCCATGCCTTCCAGAGGAGGAAAGCGCCGCTCTGGGTGAGCTGTCTCTTTTTCTTTCAGGTCTGAAATTGGCAATGAGTGGTATTGAAAAACTGAAAATCTGCCTTTGTGTATGTTTATTATGCAATGTTGATGTACGTACTAGGTTATGGCATTAGTCTCTGATGTTTTGTTTTTCTCTTCGATATGTTTGTTCTTCCTGCAAGATCAAACTTGCTGATAAGTCCATAGCTTATTGTTTGCACGCTTCTAAAGGTTTTCAGGTTTGGCAAAGCATCCAGAAAGGGAGTTTAGTTCCTATGGTAGTTGTACATGTAATGAATGCGTATTGCTGACCTCTGTTTAATCTCAAAAGGATTTATCATGTGAATAAAGGTAGCGAGATGTGTTCTTACTCGCACATGTAGACTTGTCCAACTTCATCTGTAAAGAACACAATTTGTTTTACCCAACTACAGAGGGTGGTGCGGTATAAGGATAGTTTTTCCACATCACATTGCTCTGTGGCAACTCCTGCTAATCCTCTCTGTTAGTAGAAAAGTGTTAACAAGAACTGCAGAAAATTATTCGTTAGTATTAACAAAAAAATACCTGTTTTTATCAAAGGGTGACCACAAATAGTGATCTTTAGGTGATGCTTTCTCAGAGATCTCTCTCTGATTCAAGAGTGCCTGCAGAAGAGATTGATAAATCTTATATTTAGCTCTAAATATGACAGCGGTAGGGCTTAGCAGGATCAATAGTGTGAGTAAAGTCTTCACTGACCGACACCTGAGGATAAGACAGAAAACATTATTCCTTGTGAGAGCTACTCTGGGGTTTGTTTGCCAAGGCACGTTGCCTGTTTTAATGTTTTTATAATGTATATAAACTATATATATAGTATACATTAGTATAGATATAATTATAGATAATAATATATATTATATATATTAGTTATTATATATAACTATATATAAACATATATATGATGCTGCTGACTGTGAAATCTTCTGGTTATGTTAAATGCTGACATGATACTAACAGAAAGCTGTCCTTTAGCCTTTGCGATTCAGGCATCATCATCTATTTGCAAGAAAGTGGAGTGCGTGGAGGATGGGAGGAACATGAAATAAAAGTGTTTTAAATGTATTTAACATGCAGATTTGCTGAGTAAGTTAGTATGGGTTTGCTGTTGTACCCATATTTCATCTGTGGTATTTCATCTGTGCACCGCAGCGTAGTACTAACAGCCCTTCTCCAAGCCTGAGCTGAGGGTGCTTTTTTGCTTTATTTTTTGTTCAGCGTCTGTATTCAGACCTTGAGGGAAAGAATGCCCGCTGTGTCTAATTCCTCCCAGTTTCTCTTTGAACAAAGTTGCAACTAACACTTGGTCCTTTCATTTCTGTCCTGGTGATACATCTTTGTACACCTAAAATCCTTGGCCTTTTTGGAAATGAATGCTTTGTGTCAAACATAAAGGAATGTGGCTGGTGAGCACAGTCATCTTTCCAGCATCGGTTATCTCTGAAAATTGTTTCTTTTCTCATAATTGCTGAGGCAAGCTGGCAGGATAATTGCTGTATGGTCTTGAATGTAGATCAGTTGAAACTCATTGGCTACCCAGGAGGTGTTTCTGTGGTGCAGGCATTCAGCTTATTGACAGCTCAGAAAAATATTTTTCCTTTCTATAAATTATACCAAGTACTTTATAGAAAGAGGTGACAGCCCAGTAATGTATAAGATAATGCACTGCACCGCTCAATGAAAACCTTATATTAATCTGATGTCAGTTCTTTAATTAACTTCACATTTTTCTTTAGACTTGCTGTATGAGAGAATATGGGGCTTTTTTGCCTTCCTAGGTTATCTGTACTTGCAGAGGAAGTGATGGTGGTGTTTTCTTGGTTTCCAGACACACTGGTTTTGTTTCTGTTCAGCACATAGCCTTGTCTTTTTTCTGCCCCAGCAAATATGAGGAGGAAGAGACCAGAGCCCCCCAGCCTCCCTCCCCAGCTGGACCCCCTGATACTGGACTGAACAAAAGCTGTAGCACAGCTCCCCATCAGCTGCATCTGCTCCTGCTCGGTCCTGCCTGCCCCCTGCCTACGCTGTCTAATCATGGCAAGCCATCTTCTGACATTCCTTGGGAGTTTCACATAATGATTTTGTTGCAATGTTCAAATCCTCTCCCATCTCAGTTTTTTAACCTTGTTGGTTTTGGGGTTATTTTTGTATGAAAGTATTTGTAATTAAAAATAAATACTTTTAAATTTATTTTCATCACAGTATTTATGGTGCCCACGTCTTTTCAGCAAAATACATTTTAATAAGTACCTCATACATCTGGCCTTTTCACGATTGACGTGAACAGTATGAAAGAGGAAAACAAGATTTATGCTGTCTCTTCAAAACAAGAGAGCATAGTGCAGCTCTTTTTTTAAAGTCTCTTTTTAATGGGAATTTTAAATGAAGATAGAAGATATTATTTCTGAAACTTCTGAAATGATGCCATTTGTCTTCTTGGAAGATGCTTCTGCTGTTTTGCTAATATGTGATGGGTTCTTTCTGAACAGAAAATATTACCTGTCAGGATGTGAGGAGTTTGTTAGGACATTATTTTTATGTGTTCTGCTGTGTTCTGCTAAAGGTTACAATGGATTCCCTGCCATTTACTCTACCTGGCTGTAAAGCTGACAGGGTGGTTCAGGCAGGGCATTGGAATCACTGACTTTATACCCGAGATACATTTTTTCCAGGTTTTGAAAAGGTTTCTTCATTTTGCACAGTGAAGTGTGAAATGAGGAAACTTGTTTATTAACAAAGATGGGACAGAGATACATTTTTTACAGTATTGACATTTTAAATTAATTTTAATTCCTTATTTTTTAAATAATCTTGCATTTGAAATAAAGTCAAGATTTTTAGGTACTTTAACAAAGCAAAGGAAGTATTTAAAGATTTAGTCAGGTATTGCACCCGAGGCACTCAGATTCTGCTGCGATGAGCCTGCTGTGAGTGTGGTAGGTATTATCTATGGATATGAACCCATCAGCATCTCCTGAGATGAGCAGCTGATACCCAGGCAGCTGGATAAATAGGTGTGTTAGTCCCACTTACTCCTTTGGAAGCAGGCACACAGTGCAGGCGGCAGGATCAAGCTGTAAACCATCATCAGGGTCCCTGTAATTCTCTGCATTGCATCCCAGTAATAATACACCAGGCTAAATGCAGTAGAGCTGATAGTTGATTTTTGGGGGGAGAAATCCATCTGAGCACTCAGCTGGAGTATTTGGCTGGAAGCTAAGAAAATCTACCAAGGCACGGGATCTCAGTGTGTTGGAGGGGAAGGAAAGGAGTTGTAAAATTAATCCATCCCAAATTAAAGCAGTGTAAATCCCTGAAGAAAAGGCTTTTCCCCATAGGCATACGTATTTTCTGCAGGCCTTATCTTCCGAGTTTGAAACTGGAGGTTTCTCTGTTGTGTTGCAGTTGCCAGTGAAACCAGTGATGAATGTGCCTGACCTGGCGCGATGCTTTTGCCAGTGGTTTCAGGTGGAGCCAGCCCAGTGCTGGCCTGAGTATGCCCTCCACTTGTAAATAAACAGCTCTCTTGTAACCTCGACTTTCATGTTTTCAGTGTAGGTAGAAACACCGCAATTGAAACAACTCAGAAATTTGTTTTGAAATGTCAGCTACGTGTATGTTATTATACGTGGGGAAGAAGCAGGTGGGTTAGAGGAGACCTTCACTTAGATGATAATGCATAAATGTTAAAGTGCTGGAGTACTGTACAGGTGGCAGGTCTGGGGTAATTCAGGGCGTGGGTGCCAGTGCTGAAGGCCATGTTTTGAGTGGCAGGGAGCAGCCTCTTGGCTGGGTCCTGGCCGAGCGCAGGCGGTGGCAGGAGCCGGGGCGCTCGCCACTGGAGGTCGGTGTTGTTCTGCGCCCGGCAGCTGGGGTCACTGCCTCGGAAACCCGAGTGGGTGTTAATTAGGTGAGCAAAAATGTGATTTATAGTGAAAATGGTGATTGCATCAAGCTTAACCAAATTAAATGCACATCTTTTCTTACGACTCTGGGGAAAATGGTTTTCCCTCTGCTTCCTCCAGAAATGAATAATCACTGTTGCCATCTGGAAAATATTATTGTGACTTTTCTAATACCTTTTCCAATTCCTGTTCTTGTTTGCTGCCCTTGTCCTGATTGTGCGTAGATTGCTGTGACTCAGACACATCTTTTATAGACCAGCCTGTCTTGTTTATCAAACTTAGGGAGCAAGGCAGCGTTGCCTGACTGGCACTCACACTTCTCTATGCTGATACAGTTTTAAAGAGCACTTTTACATCGTTGTTCCCACACTCTGAACATACAAATCTTAATTTTCAATAGGTAGGGGTTTCTTTTAATACTGAGATAATCATTATTGTCATTTTACAGAGTTTTTGCCTTTAATATGACTTAAATCTCTTGTTAATATGAAGAGTGTTAGAGATGTGGAATCTGTAATTGTATAAAGTTTTATTACACTGAAATGTTAGAAAGCTTAGAGTGTTAAAGGAACTTGACAAAAATTGCTTGCATAATAGAACTATAATTTCCTATCTACATGAATTACATTTAAGTGATTGATCAGGGTCTGTATATCATACTAATGTATTTTCTAACTCAAATAGATACACTAATACAGTAATTGTAGATGATAAATTTTATACTAGCTTGGTTCTTAGTCTGCCTTAATGGCAGAGCCCACTTGTAATTGCGATATATATTTGTCTACCTCTATACATAAAAGTGTATAAAATGCTTTGGAAATTATATTACTGCATAACTTTGTAGTGACTTAACATCAATGGGAAGGAGACAATCACACTGCTTAACATAGGAAACTAATTTAGGTGGCTTGTTTAGGAAGTTGGTCTTCCGTAGTCCCTCTGTGTAAGAAGTGAAGAAAGAGGTTCCTGCTTTCTGTGGCTCCCTGGAGGAGCCTAAGTGGGGGGCTGGGGCTTGGCTCGAGGAAGAGCTCTTTTCTTCTACTGACTTAAGAAGGTGGTCTGGGACATAAACCAGGTAAGTTAGGTGCATGGTAGACCCATAGGTCATTTTAGTAATGACCGAAAAGTAGTTGCCATCTGGAGACTGGTTGGTAAGGTGTGTGAAATGATTGGTAGTATGGGGCAAGGCTAAAGAATGTACCACAGTTACAATCCACAGCGGTAATGTGGATAACCCTCTTAGCAGGGAGGCTGGGAGTTTATTCTGCTCTACCTCTAACATGCTTTCTTTAGACGGGGACAAAAATAGTGGCCTGGTGGTTATTATGTGTACAGCCTTAGAACTTTATTTTCTTTAGCCTTAATTTCAGTCTGCTAACAGAGTCCCCACTGATTTCTGTAAACTTCTATTAGGCCTAAGAGATACTTCTTCTGACCATCTCACAAGGACAGCATTTGTTTAATGTTTCCTTTTATTTGTTAATTTTAAGAGTGCAGATTTCTGTGGAGCAGAACAGTGATTTACTACTTTATTTTTTTTAACTTTTATTCTTTGTGTTCCTGGCAGCTGATGAGGTACTTTTAGGGGGTCTGGAGAATATGAGCAAGACTGGAATCCACGGTCATTAACACCTCCAGTCAAAATATAAATCAAACAAGGCTGAGAACTGGTGGGTTTCAGTGTTCATGTCACCATTGCCAGCGTCATGATTGCTGACTTGGAAATCTTGCTTTTACAGAATGGACTTCGATGACGAAGATGGGGAGGGACCCAGCAAATTTTCAAGGTGAGCATTTACAAAGAGTTGGCCAAATCGGTGACTCTTTTCAGTGGAGAAAGACATCTGTCTCACTGCTGGTGTTTTAAACTCAATATGAATATGGGCTGAAGAACTTGCCAACAACTTGACCTAAATTCTAGTTACTGTTTTAATCGACTTCCTCTGCCAATTAGGCATCCTGGCAGAAATCTGCCTAATGTAGTTATTGGCTTACAGAGCTGACAGTGTGTGTGTGTCATAATTTCGCTCTGCAGCTATGTCAAATGAGAAAATTTGTGATTTTTAGCTTATTATTTCAACTGCTGTAGATGAACTTTGGTTATTTGACATTGCAGAAGTTGTCTTTCTGCCACTGAAAATTTTATTTTGAATTTCTTTCAGATGTTAACTGCTTGTTAAGACAATATGACTGATCCTAGAGGTGTGGATTGTTTTTCTTAAGATTAAAGCTCATTATGTACCATTAGGTGTGACCGAATAGTAGAAATTGCCAAAATAAATGTTAATTAACATGGAATATTCTAGACTAGAAATAAAAACAAACATTAAAGTATCATTTGCCATTTTTTCACTTTTCCACTCTTCCTATTTTCCTGGTCACACTGTTGGCATCTTTTCATTAGAAACCAAGCAGCTGCAGTGAGGTGTAGGTACTTCAAGGCCTACAGATAACTGCTGGTTCTCCAAACATCTGTAACAGCAGCAAGTCCAAACACAGCTGTTAGTGTCGGGTTTTTAAAAGGTCTTCCTAGTCAGTCTGAAAGAGAAGTGTGCTGAAGATGTGCTGTAACACCATCTCATAACGTACTGGACAAGACCAGCAGCATCTCTGTTTAGCTGATGCCATTTACAGAAAGGATATTCCAGCCCCTAGTGTTAAAACTGGTGATCTGAGGGCTAATCCTGATGTTTGCTAGAAGATTTATGTTAAGGGGACAAGATTTGTGATGAACGTGACCTAATTTGTGCCTGCATAAATGTCAGGGTTTCTAGGCACAGTGCTGCACGTGCGCTGGTCTGTCTCCATCCTGGCTTCAGCCTTTCAAAGTTTGATGGGAGGGAGAGCCAATACTTCCATTATTTTTATTGGAGAGATATGCTGTGCTATGCTTAAACTCAGTTGATTTTAGACATCAGAACAAAATCTGATTTTTAAATCTTAAATGTTTTAAAAAACCCCAATTGTTCTGCTTTTAGAGAGTACAGAAAAACAGTGCAGAGATGCCCAGGGCCATGGTTGGACATCCTCTTCTTGTTGAGCCCTCCTTTTAGGACTTTTCCCTTCTCCAAATTGCTCACATGACTAATTCCTAGCTTGACTCAGTCAAAATTGCTTGGTTAGTAAAGAACAGCTGTTTAAATGTTTAAGCTAACCCAGCTGGCTTTGACTGTAGTGCTTGAAGAAGCATAAACACCGAGAGGTGAGCTGGGAGGCTGGAGGGGAGAAAACAGTATCGGAGGCAGCAACATCTTCAGCCCAGCCAACCAGACAGGGATGGTGAAAGCCCCAAGGTAGCGGGAGCACAGGAGGTAGTGGTGTTAGTAAGTTACTCCATGTGAGTTAACACCTTGCTTCTCAAGGGCTTGCAAGCCAGCTCAGGTATCTCTGCATGGGATCTCGTCGTCTCACGGAGACGTATGCATGAACTTCTCACTTAACGGCACGTGGCCATTCCTCATTCAGTTTGTCTTTCTGTTTAGAATTTTTCGGGCTCAGTCTGTTCTCTGGGCAGAGCCGAGTGGAAGGAAGTGGCATTTTCACTTGAATGCTTTGAGGGTGCTGGCGTTAAATGCAGCGTAGAGAGAAATAGAGCTGGAGTCTCACTTAAGCTTTCTCTTCAGAGTTTGAATAAGTCTTACAGAGGAAGGAAAATATGAAGCCTCATAGAGGAAATTGCACAGTTGGGGTACTCAAAGTTAGTTTTAGTTGATTTGAGAAGAAGAAAAGAAAAAAGTCAATTATTAGTTTTTTAGAAGAAAAAAGATGCTTAATTGTGCTGTATTATCTTGTTAGTTAATACTTGGAAGCTTCGTGGGGTCTCTGTTGTGATAAATGACATCATTTTGGAAAAGCTAATTCTAATACAAAATATCACTCGAGTAGTAATAATTTTCATTTCTAGAAAAGCCGTTAGCGTTGTATTTTTGAAAAGCTACATTTTATGTTTTGGAGCAAGCATTTTAGCTTCTCCTAAAGTAAGGTCTTTTTCAAAAAAATGTGGCTTCTTGTAACTATTCTAGCAAAATCTAATTTCAGAGGATTAGTAAGTATGTTTTTAGAAAAAGGAAAGGAGGAGCAGGATGTGATATTTTAGCAAAATGTCGCATTACTGCCTGTCTCTGGGACAAAAGTCCCATTGATAAGGATTTCTGCCATAAAGTTGCCAGTGATTCCCCACGTGTACCTTTTTGGGCATCTAACTTCTGTTGATTTGGGTAGGAATGAGGAACCTGTTTACTCCTAGGAATTTAAGCCAGTTTTAATTCCACTTCTGTTTACCCAGCAGTTTCATCTGCCTGGCTGACTTTTGCCAGTCTTCCCAGCAGACGGTACAGTGTCTGTACCTCCTAGAGCTTTTTTCTGAGGATGTCCTTAAATAATGCATTGCACTTAACCGTGTGTCTCTGCCCTCCCATGTTATCTGTAGACCATCAGTGCCCTCTGCTGAATGGAGTGAGTTGTGGTTGCAATCTGGAAAACATTCACTTCTAACACAGCAATGAATATTTCATGGGCTGCTGTCGAGAAGAGCTCAGTGGTGGTTTCTGTACTGGTGCTGGTTGTTAAGTTTCCCAAGCAATGAGTGTATGTCAAAGTGTTTGCATAAATCCACTGAAATGTGTCTCCAACTTTTTTAAATATACAAGTGAAGCTTTTGAATTGGCATGGCTTGGAAGTTTCATCAGACTCGAGGTTTTCTTTGCTTTATTGTTCTCATGTCCTCATTTTTCTTGCTGTTACTTGTAATAGTTTGCAGTTGTGAACCTGTTTGCTTTCTGCTGTGTGTTGACTATCACGTGATGCAGAACCCTTGTAAATTTACTTACTGTCTTTGTTTCTAGGTATGATGGTGATCAAATCTCTGGTGATAAGGAAAAGTTTGCAAGGTAGGCTTGTTCTGTAGAGCTCTTCTGCTGAGAGGAAAGAGGGGGACGATCGTGTCCAGAAAATCTCAGTACGTGTGCCTTAGCTTAGAGAGCTGGTTATTCTGTTTTTAGATGGGACAATGATCAAAGTACTGCTGACACAGAAAGAATGGCCAGGTAGGAAAAAGGACAATCAAATATGGTCTGCCCGCATTTTTATTTCATAGGATGCCTTCTGACTGTTCAAAACTCAGGAGGGCTGACTGATCCAGAATGCTGGAAATCAGAAATACTCACCCTGGATGTAAGTTGGTTTGGATCAGCTCCTGCAGTCTCCCAAAATTAAACGTCTCTCCAAAATTTCCATATAAAAACCAAGTTAGAGATGACAGAACTAGGACAACATTCTGTATACATGCTTATGAATGCCAGGGTTCCTAGGACAGAGACTTTTGGTTTAAATTTGAACTAGTTTCAGAAAAGCGTCAGGATTTTGTTTGCTTGAACATTTTCATGGCCAGTCAATTAACATACTATTACTTTTTAGCTTTTATGATCATTAATGAAATGAGCTATTGGATATTCTTCTCAGGAAATTTCTCAGTCTCTTTGTTTACTCTTCATGATGATTGTTTTTAGTGTTATGAGTATTAGAATACTTTAGTGGCAGACAATGGAATATGTCTTTTATAAATGTAAAATACATGTTGAATATGAGTGCTGTCTCTCAGTCACCATTTCCGTGAAAATGCTGAACTTAGAGCAAGATTTCATCATGTAAAAATGCATTTTTCTTCCTCTTGTCCATATTTATCTGCATGTATATGCTGACATGTACCCATGTGTGCTCTCATGTGCACGTGCACTGTCACACGAGCTGTTCCGCTTGTATGTGTGTATACGATCCGACTCCCACAGGCACTGTTCTCTCCTACGTTTGTGCAGACCCACACAAAGGCTGTTTATTGGCCATTTGGAACGGAAAGGTTCACTATTACGGTGTAATAGATAGGTAAGTAGATAGTGACCTTAACCAAGGGACTGGCTGTAATTTACTGAACGACCATGAGCTATCATTGCAGAGACCTGTAGCTGATTTTCCTGAATATCAGATAGTAAGCATAGGCATCGGTAGGAATAATGACTCTACAGGTAGCTCTAACAAGTGGTATTTCTGCAGATAATGCTTTATGCATGTAACACCTATATGTGCAGGGACAGGATACACATTGCAAAGCAGGGCAAGGCAATGCATTCCTCTGTTCCAGGAATAATACATACTGTATTCCACTAATAGTGTGTACTACAACTTGGGTTCTTTCCTGCACTTGAAGAAAAGACTCCATTATTAAAAATAGCCAAAAAGTGTGAGAAACCTAGCTGCTGCTTTCATGATCAGTCTTCGTAACAGGCAGCTCCAAAGAATGTTGCAGTTTGTTTTAATGTTGTGTTATTGTGCCAGTCATTGCTGGTGGACTCTCAAGGTGATCACCTTTCACATCTTGCTGGATCAGCCAGCGATCCCACAAGAAAATGCCATGCACACCTCATTGAAATTAGTGGAAGATGCTGCTTTGACATCTGAGGCATCCTGTAGCTGTTGTGTACTTGTATTTAGCTGCCACCTGACAGGTACAGTATGGAAAAAATAAGTGCTAGGTACTGAAGTATTCTAGGTCCGTTTGGACCATCTTAGGTGTATATATTGGTGTAATTCCTTAATAGTGATCAAGCAGTGGTGGTTTGCAGTATGAGAAAACTGAACTCCCAGACCTTCAGTTCTGAAAGAGTTTGGTGAGTGTCCATTTTGAGAATTCTCAGATTGACTCACCACCTCAGTCATGTGTTTGCTATAAAGGATGAGAACATTGGAGCTCAGCCAAAAGTGGGGAAGCATCAAGCACTGTCATTGCTATTTCCCTGCTCTGCTAGACTGTTCTCGAACATAAATTCTGATCCATGTCTGACAAGCCAGATGTTTATTTGCTGTCTTTCATGCTCATTTTATTGATTTACTGGGTTTGTTTTGTATATACTGTTATACCATATATGGTTCTAGTCTTGCAGTCTGATCCTGTAGGCATGAAGTGTCTCCCTGCAGGGATGCAGGATGTTCCACACAGCATTATGGGACTGGAGATCTGTGTTGTCAGAGTGGGGTTTTTCTGTAAGTCAGCGCTGACAGCTACTGCTGAGCTGATCCAGCTGTTAGTGAGAGGTTTCCTCTAAAAGGGGCCTTTTATAAGCAGATCCAACACCTTGGGCAAGGACTGGAAGCTGTGAGATGCATCACAGCTCTTGCAGTTTTGAGTCAGACTGCAGTTGGCAGTTGTCAGCTCCTCACATCTTTCTACTTCATTTTTTGTCCTTGAACCAAAGGAGATTATACTGGTTAAGAGATTAAGGCCAGAAGCCAATAGCTAGAAATATAGGTTCATTTCACAGCTATGGGCAAATCATATTTATCCTTCTGTGGCCTGGATTTTCTGTCTGTAAACTGAGAGATAATAGTGCTTAGCTTTGTAAAGCATTGTGGTCTCCTGGGGTGAAACAGCAAAACAAGTGCAAGGTATTATGATTTATTACCTCCAACTGAAATTCTTCTACTGAACATGTCTGCTTTTCTGTTGGTTTGGTGTTTCTCTAAATGTTCAGGGAGAATCATAGTGAAATTGAGAGACGCAGGAGAAATAAGATGACACAGTACATCACCGAACTGTCCGATATGGTACCCACTTGTAGCGCGTTGGCTCGAAAGCCTGACAAGCTGACGATTCTTCGGATGGCTGTTTCACACATGAAATCAATGAGAGGCACTGGAAACAAATCTACTGATGGAGCTTACAAGCCTTCGTTTCTTACAGAACAGGTAGATTTTCCACAAATGTCTGTTTTCTCTGGTTTGTGGTCTTAAAAGACATGAGGAAATGCTGAGAGGAGTGGAGTCTCAGCTTGATCCTTTGCTGTTGTGTAGTAGCTGGTACAAGCTGCATATCCAAGATGTGAATACAAGCAATTTTTTTTGTGGCTGTTTGGACTTGATCTTAACTATATGACAGATATTTCTCTCTGGAGCAGCAAAATGAGTATCTTTATCGTTGAGGTCTGTCCATCTGAAAAGCAAGGAACTTGCTGTCTTTCATCATTGGAAAGGAATTTTCACCTCCAGAACTGGTTTCTTCCCATCCTAACAAAGATTCTCTAAAATAGTTACAAATTAATCTGGAAAGAGCTGCCTATCCCTCCTGGGTTTAGAGGAAGGTTAAGAACAGTTTAGTCTCAATGCCTAAGCTCCAAGCAGCTGAACTGGGCACAGATGAATCCCATCTGTACTGGCTGAAGTACGTCTTGGTTACATTTCTGGTGGTAGAAGGAAGATGCACCCAATGCTCAAAGGAAAACTGTGTCTAACTGAGTGCACTGGAAATTCCTACCACCTTCGTTGTTTTTGAAGTCCTGTGGGTTTAATGTGCATTTTTGTGGTCTGAATGATTTAAGCACTTACATATGTAAGTTATGGCTAGAGGCAATACTTCTTTCTGTTAGAGAAACAGCAGCTGCTGCTGACCTCTCAGTGTTGATATCTCTACTTACTCTGGCTGAACTGAGGTGTGTTTCTGGAGGGACTGTGCTGTTCAGCTGGTTGTTGGTAGGGCACACAAATCACTTCTTATTGCATATTTTTGGGGGGTTTTTGCACCTTGCAGATTGACAGAGTTCATCTTTGTTAATGAATTGAAAACTGATCTCCTTATTGTCTGTATAGTGCAGCCAGTGAGGTTTTTCTTATCTAGTAAGTGGTTTAGAATTGATGGAATTGATGTACTTTCTCTACAATAAAGTGACAGAAGTTGACAGTCTGTTTCTGGAGATGAGTTATCCATTTCTGTAGTAGAATTCACTAGATTGTGATCGTCATTTTATCAGCTCATCTGCCACTTTCCCACGCTGAGCTGTCTGACCTGGAGTGGGACTCAGGTTGTCCAAAGTGCTCTGTATGAGCTCCAGATGCAGGATCTCAGCAAGCTATAGTGGTCACTGGAGCCACCAAGCAAAGGCTGTTTGAGCTTGTTTCCTAGGGACTGCAGTGGTGGTTGTCAGTCTTTCCTATGAGAGGTTTTCAAGCCCTGTTAAGCAAAGGCAGCGTTACTGTGTGATGCATGTAAACAGCTGTTGGCATGTGCAAGTCAAGGTCTGGGGTGTCTAGACCCAGTGACTGGAAGTGAGGGACAGAAGTACCTTGCTTTAAAGGCCTAAGGTCCCCCTTCCCACTCCTCAGGTGGGGTCAGCGCTCTGGGTTCTGTGTCTCCAGTGGACGTGTGTGTGCTTCAGGTCAGAAGTACCCAAGATGATTACTAGTCTCACTCAAAGAGTTGCAGTCAACAGCTCAATGTCAAAATGGAGATGAGTGGTGTTCCCCAGGGATCGGTACTGTTCAACATCTTTGTAAGGGACATGGACGGTGAGATCGAGTGCTGGAGGCTGGGGGCGCACAAGAAGTTGGGCAGGGACATGGCTGGGACAGCTGACCCCAACTGACCACAGGGATGCTCCATACCGTATGGCGCCATGCTCTGACAGAAAGCTGGGGGGAGAAGAAGGAAGGGGTGGACATGTTCAGGGTGATGGTGTTTGCCTTCCTGAGTAACCGTGAAGCGGGATGGAACCCTGCGTCCCTGGAGATGGCCGAACGCCCGCCTGCGGACGGGAAGCAGTGAATGAATTCCGTGGTTTGCTTTGCCTGCCTGTGTGGCTTTTGCTTTACCTGTTAAAGTGCCTTTATCTCAGCCCAGCAGTTTTCTCACTTTTACCTTCTCATTCCCTCCCCAACCCCGCTGTGGGGCTGTGAGTGAGCGGCTGTGCCGGGCTGAGCCTTCAGCTGGGGTTAAACCGTGACAGAGATGAAGCAGTAGAGGGAGGAGCAGAGTGGTCTGGTGTCTAAAAATCCTAATTTTGGTTGAATCCTAAGATAATATATCCCCATGTGCTTTAATCGTAAAAGGAAGATCATTTTTTGAAGGGGATCCTTCCTAAAGCAGACAGATCATTATATCCTCTAGTAGAGAAAAATCATAATGTTGCTTTAATTCTCCGACTTTGCTCTATGTGAAGGGCTGAGGGAGGAGGAGAGTGGTTTGGTTTTGGTACAGAAGAAGGAAGGAAGGGGAGGAAGGAAGCCGAGTTCCCAGTCAGGAGAAGATGGCCTCACAGGATCACAGACGCCTGGAATGGCGGGGCTTGGAAAAGGGCCTTTCAAGTCACATAGCA
>NW_010202346.1:37251-59891 GCF_000695765.1 Mesitornis unicolor
CTCCCGGGGGGGGGGCGGCGCCAGCCTCTCTGGGCAACCTGCTCCAGGGCCTCAGCAGCCTCAGGCCCAGCGGCAGATCACTTGGCCTGCCCTCATGTGCCCCCGGGCCCTTCACCATCCCCAGGGCTCAAGGCTGGGCCTGCACCCCACACTCCGGTGTCTTGGCTGGGCTGGGTGACCAGGATGGGACAGAGGAGTCCAGACACTGTTGCCAAAAGACCAGAGAAGAGGGGGGGGAAAGCATTTCTGCTGTTACTGGCTTGGTTTATTGTGGGCTTGTTCAGTCTTTCTCATCCAGTCTTGAGAAGCACTAAGGAAGCAGCTGGAACGGGCCTTGATCCTGGAGCCTGGCACTTCTTCCTGGCAGACTTGTGGCCTTCTGCTTCTCCAGAGGACGGGCTGTCTCGCTGAGGTCTCTACCTCTCCTATTGTGGGGGGAAGAAGAGAATTATGGGGAACTGAGGGCCCCTTTCCCAGGGATCGCTTCCCCATGTCCATTCCTAATGGAGGGACGTTTCAGTGATCGAATTTGAAATGTGGGCAAAGATTTCTCTGAGGAGGGCCAGAACTGCTAAGGCCACCCATCCTTTGGGCTCCAGTTTGATGGCCAAGGGATTGTTAAAAATCTCCATGAGCCAGACGGAGACTTTCCACCAACTTTGGTGGAGTTTGGATCATGCCCAAAGTGGGTGGGTCCTTGCAGAGCTCAAGGAGAAGAAGGAGAAACTTTGCAAGGTCTAAGGGGTCCAAAGGAGCAAGGTGGAGGGCAAAGAAGATGAGCGCTATGAAGATGCTGCTACCACTGCGCTCCGTTAGCAGGATACATTGCTGATTTCTCAGGGTGGATGGCAATAGAGCCCTGGACATCATTCACATTTGGCTGCTGGGAAAATGAAGGGGAACTTTACCAGCTGTACACGTGAAGGCACACACCACCTTTAATCACAGCAGCTCCCATCCCGTCCTGTCCCATCCCAAAACCCAAGTGCGTTGTGCAAAGCACTGCTTACAGGCTCGGTTCTCAGTCTCTCCCAGTCCTGGCCAGTCAGGGAACAGCAAGAGCCTCCTGCCATTTTGGCAGTCGTAGGAATGGATCAGATCCCTGCTGCTCCAGCCCTCAAATGCGTCATCTCCACCCAAAAGCCATGCAGCCACGGCGTCTTTGGTCCCAAAGAAGCCCCTGCAGTTGTCTCTCGAGCCTGCCTGTCAAGAAATGGCCTCTTTTTCCCAGAGGTTTTCTCTTCGGCAGCAGTTGGCCCTCAACACATAGCAACTGATACATAGTGCTTGTCTGGACACATTTGGACCAGTTCTGATTCTCTGCCCCTTTCTTCTCCCCCCCTGCTTTCCAAAAAGCCATCCACGACTGCTGACTTTGCTGATGCCTGCAAAAATAGAAGAGTGTCTGTGAAAATAAAAAAATCCATTAGGAAAAGGCAGCTGAGTGCACCCTGTTCTCTGTGGCCATCAGGCAGTGCCTTGCACAGAGCACCAGGCCACGCTGCTGCCTTCCCCTTCTCTCCTGGTTCTGCAGGAGACACCCTGCTTCCTGTGCTGTGGCCCCAGTCACACTCACCCCTGCCTCCCTCCTTGCCCCTGGCATTCAGCAAACAGCAGGGCAGCATCACGCTGTCTGAGTGTCACGGCACTGCCACCAACTCGGCTCACCGGGCAAGCAGCCCACGGAGCTGAGGGGCGCTGGCACTAAGTGTTAACGCACAACCCCAGAGCGCCTGGGGCCAAGCGCTTACGGTCTGGAACGACTGCTCCAGGTTTCTGTGTCACTGCTACCCACCAGTTCAGCCTCCTACACAGCGTATTCCCAGTTATTAAACCTACAGTTACACAGCAGAACAGCTCCAGATTTAAGAAGCAAAGAAGGGAGGGATGTGAAAAGGACTGGGCAGAGAGGAAGTCACAGAATCATGAGGGTTGGAAGACACCTGTAAGATCATCGAGTCCAACCGCCAGCCCAAGGCCACTATGCCCAGTAAACCATGTACTGGAGTGCCACATCCACACAGTTTTTGAACACCTGCGGGGATGGTGACTCCACCGCTTCCCTGGGCAGCCCCTTCCAGTGCCTGATAACCTTTTCAGTGAGGAAATTTGTCCGCATCATCAATTTAACCCTCCCCTGGCACAACCTGAAGCCATTTCCTCTTCTCCTGTCATTAGTTACATGGAAGAAGAGGCCAACACCCACCTCTCTACACCCTCCTTTCAGGTAGTTGTAGAGATCTCCTTTGAAACTTGCCAAAATTGGTGCGCGATGCTGGGCAATCGTTGGCTTTGTCCCTCCTGGTCTGTGTAACAGTTGTAACGATACTGATAACGACTGTCTGGATCTCAGAGTCATTATCAGTGAAAGACCCTCAGACAGAAGAATGCAGAGCATCAGCCTGCAAACTTCAGTCAATAGAGTGAGATGGTACAAAATTATTCAGGACAATGAAAACTTAAACTTCCTGCAGAGATTTACAGAAAGGTCCCAGAGTGTTGAGTGACTGGCCAATATAACAGCAGCAGTAATTCCTAGTAAGACACGAAAAACAAATTCAAAAGAATGATGCCAAACATATGGATGTAGAAGTGCCCCTAAACTCGGATGCAACAAGATAAATTAGGCTGTAATGCTCTCTCTCGTAACTCTCTGTCTGGATGGTTGCACTCAGAGTTGCAGTCAACGGCTCAATGTCCCAATGGCGACCGGTGATGAGTGGTGTTCTCCAGGGATCGGTACTGGGACTGGTACAATTCAAAAGAATGATGCCAAACATATGGATGTAGAAGTGCCCCTAAACTCGGATGCAACAAGATAAATTAGGCTGTAATGCTCTCTCTCGTAACTCTCTGTCTGGATGGTTGCACTCAGAGTTGCAGTCAACGGCTCAATGTCCCAATGGCGACCGGTGATGAGTGGTGTTCTCCAGGGATCGGTACTGGGACTGGTACTGTTTAACATCTTTGTCAGTGACATGGACAGTGGGATCGAGTGCACCCTCAGCAAGTTTGTGGATGGCACCAAGCTGTGTGGTGCAGTTGAGACGCTGGAAGGAAGGGATACCATCCAGAGGGACCTGGAAAGGCTGGAGTGGTGGGCCTGTGCAAGGTCCTGCACCTGAGTAGGGGCAATCCCAAGCACAAATACAGAAGCACAGATACAGGCTGTGTGAAGAATGGCTCGAGAGCAGTCCTGAGGAGAAGGGCTTGGGGGTGTCAGTCGATGAAAAACTCAACAAGAGCTGACAGCGTGCACTTGCAGGCCAACTGCATCCTGGGCTGCATCAAAAGAAGTGCAGCCAGTAGGGTGGGGGAGGTGGTTCTGCTCCTCTGCTCTGCTCTGCTCTCATGAGACCACAGCAGGAGTACTGTGTCCAGTTCTGGGACCCTGAACATAGGAAAGACATGGAGCTGTTGGAGCAGGTCCAGAGGAGGGCCACAAAGATGATCAGAGGTCTGGAGCACCTCCTCTACGAGGACCGGCAGAGAGAGAGTTGGGGCTGTTCAGGCTGGAGAAGAGAAGTCTCCAGGGTGACCTTATTGCAGTCTGCCAGTTCCTGAAGTGGTCCTACAGGAAAGCTGGGGAGGGACTTTTTCCAAGGGCAGGTAGCGATAGAATGAGGGGGAATGGGTGTCAACAGGATAGGAATATCAACAGATATTAGGAAGAAATTCTTTACTGTGAGGATGATGAGACACTGGCACAGGTTGCCCTAGGAAGTTGTGGATGCCTCCTCTCTGGAAGTGTTCAAGGCCAGGTTGGACAGGGTTTGGGCAGCCTGCGGCAGTGGGAGGTGTTCCTGCCCATGGCAGGGGGGTTGGACTGGATGAGCTTTAAGGTCCCTTCCAACCCAAACCATTCTGTGATTCTATGATTCTATGATTAGGGACTATGTAAAGAAAAGGCCAAAGAGAGGCGTGTGTCAGACCTTTTGGATCTCCGAGTCTTCATATTCACAGGCTGGAAAAGGAAAGCTAGAAGTGATACAACCTTCGTGTGTATTGGCTCGGGGCCCCTAATGGGAGAGAAGGCCCAGGATTCCCATCCTTGTTCCCATTACACTTTCTGCTTTTTATCCGGTGACTGTTTAATTTACAAACAGAGCTCGTCCTGAGGGGAAAAAAAAACCAACCCAAACCAAACAAACAAAAAACCCCAGAAAGACTTGTTGGTTTCTTTCCAATTAAATTATTCAGGACATTTAATTATCAGATGAGTTTGCTGTATGAGTTATAGCTGTTCATTTCCTCTGTTTGTACTCTTAAATAACTTTTTTTTTTAATTTTAGATGCCTATCGCAAAATATGCAGTAAGGTTTAGTTGCTTTATTTTCCTAAAGTGCATTGAGATCACCAGATGAAAGGCAATAAAGGAAAACAAAATGTTGTTTGTTTATAACATCAGCAATTTGTGTCTTGCTCCAAGTTTGGTTGTGTTGTTACATCAGTACTACAGTGAAAAGTTCTACCTAGTTTGTGATCAACTGCTAAGACTGCTAAAAACCAATATTCTTTGGCAGTGACAGATGTGTTATTTAATTCCCTTCTGAATCCCCCATTCTGATCAAATCCTTTCTTTGGAAGGAACTGAAACATCTTATCCTGGAGGCTGCGGATGGGTTCCTGTTTGTAGTTGCAGCTGAGACGGGAAGAGTGATCTACGTGTCGGATTCTGTGACTCCTGTGCTGAACCAGCCACAGTCCGAATGGTTTGGCAGCACGTTGTATGAACAGGTTCATCCAGATGATGTGGAAAAGCTGCGAGAGCAACTGTGTACATCCGAGAACTCTATGACAGGTCAGCTATGTCCCATGTATGGTTCTGTGTGTTATGGATTCCTGCAGAGGTTTTCTGACCTTCAAAATGTCTGGTTTAAAAATCTGGTAGAAAAGAAACCCAGGAAGATTAAACTGCCTTTTCTTTGCAGGCAGTTCAGTAATACAAATCTTGCTTTGCATGACTGCATTTTGCTTCCTATTTGTTTGACTTCAGTCAAACCACCTTCACATAGCTCTGCATTCAAACTTCTGGCTTGAGTAAGTTTGGAATCTGAATTGGTTTTGGGCTTGGTCTGGAAATCTGAATTGTTTTCCTTTCATCCTCAGTGAACTTGTGACTTCTTTACAAATACGTATTTCTTTAGGGCAGTGTTTATTTTGAAGGCAAAGTCATACTTTAGACTTTTCCATTTTCATAAAAGTTCCTTGTGGTTTGCTAACGGGAATCCTGGGGAAAAAAATCCAGTGTTTGGCAGCTGAAAATCTAGTGGATTTTGAATGGGATGCTTGGTCCTGTAGCAGTGGTGTAAGTTAGCTGCAAGCTGCCTACCCATCATTTTGTGCATAAAACTAAACCGTATTCATATCTTCAGTATAACTGGCTTTTATGGTTATTCATGCTCAAGACTGCCAGTAGGAAACTGCCCTTGTCTTCAGTAGGATACATGTATGGTGGAGCTATCAGAATTAGCTGAATCCTGTTTTAATTCAAACTTGGAAAAAGGAAACCCAACTTCTCTTCCTATTCTTCCACATAGTATGTTTATATCTAAAGGGAAAAAGCTAGGAGAAAGTATTTATAACAAAATCCTGACCTATGCAAATGTCGTGCAATTTCTCCTTGCTTTAGTAATTGAGGATTCTGACCTGGTTTGCTGGAAGTTTTGTTGTGTTTCATAACTCAAAAGACAGTGATCCAGTTTTGAGTGAACCTGCACACTGTTTACAGCTTCCATGTCAAAACAGTGCCAAATTCATGATTTCCTGTGGTTTGAATGTGATGTGGTTTTGGCAGAGCTTTCGTGTATTCAAATTGGAAACTCAAAGCAAAATTCTGTGGTGAAAATCCAGATGGATCGAAACCAAGTGAACAGTTAGGGCAACCTGTGCAGAACAAAACAGCTGAGTTTCATACCACGAGACTTGCAAAAGAGCTGTTTTTATTATATGGTGTATAACACCTTTTAATGTACGTACCGTTTTCCTCCAAGAAGCAATTACTCCAGAGCCTCAGTGGACATTCAGAAGTGCTCAGCTATGGGACTTACCCTGCTCAAGCTAGAGCAGGACCAGACAAATGCAGAGCATTTCTGAAAACCCATCTCTGTGTTTTTTCCAGTTTTAACTACGTGCTTTTCTTTTACAGTGAATTACTCTGTAGCCAGTGGAGAGAGAAGTTCAAATAATATTATTTATAGGGCTAAATCTTTTCCCTGCCCGAGTCTTTTGGAGTTGTCAGATTGACACAGAATGTTCATAAATCTGCTGTGCGTGGACAGCTGAACATTTTCCCAGTGTGAGGAAAGCATCAGCCTGTTCAGAGCCAGGGTAGCCTGCTTAGCTGCACCCCGTAATGTGCAGAGGGAAGGTGGGTGTAGAAAGGTGCTTTTTAGGGTCTGGAGAATGTGTGTAGTTAAAACTGTTCCAAGCAAGTGCAAGTGAGAACAGTGCATATGGGGCACGTTGTGTGAGTTTTCCTTTACGAAGTTGTTGTGGTTACATGTATAGTGCAGCTTTTTTGGCCAGCTGAACATCTCACAAGCCATAAACGCAATCATCAGTCTGCTTCTGAATCAAGCATAAACATATGGTTGCATGTAAATCATCTCTCATGAGGTCATCGTAGAATAGATTTTTGAGATGTCTGCTGAATTTTTCTAGCTTTTTAATAAAATCAGTGTGAAGCAAATGACATTGCCCTGCTTATTGAGTCATTTTCTTTTAGAGATGTGACTGGTGAAGTAACGTTTAGTTATAGTAGTTTTGTTAGTCTCAGGAGCATATAGAACAGAAAGCTCTAAATTTGTTATATTAAACTTGCATTTCCTTGACCCTGTAAGGTACCATTAAACAAGAGAAGTGGTCTTCTATACAAACTATCAGCCCAGCATCAATTTACTTATAAACACCATGCAGCAGGACTTCACGAACATCGCTCTCGCTCCTTTGAGATACCTTTCTGGGAGCAAAGTGGTTCTAGAGTGAGCAGAAAAAATGGGTGCCTTAGTTACATTTTAAAAGAAGCCAAGTAGGCAAATGTACTTCCTTTAAGACAGTGTTTATCAAACCATTTGGGCAGCCCCCGTGTCTGTCTTGGCTTTGCAGAGTTATGTTTCATGCAAAACAAAGGGCAATGCAGAACTTGAAAGAGATGCCAACTGCAAGCCAGCCAGCTGTGTTTGACGTTTTTCCTCCTTACAGTGAAGTTCACTCCAGGCAGCAGGAAAATCCTCACAATTTAGTGACCTCTGGCTGTTGAGCACACAGTCTGCTTAGGGAAAAGAAGAGATTTGCAGGTGAAAGTGTAATGAAGTGTTACAATTTTTAATTTTGTTCTCTTCCTCATCTTCTCAGGGTCCCTTTTCTCAACCCTTTAACCTCCTCCTTCAGCCCTTGAACTGGGGAAGCCATGACAAAGGAGAAACATCAGTTGACTTGCATCAGATCAGAGCAATGTCCTTTTGGTTGTGTGTGTTTGTCCTGTTACATGTGCTGATCGTTAGCGCTGCATTGCTGGGGTTTTCCCAGCATGTCTTAGCAATCCTGCTACCCAGAGAAGCTGCTCCAGACCCTGGGGATTTGGGAGGCTGCCACTGCCAAAGGGGACCGACGGAGAGAGCAAGTCGGTGGAGAAAGCAGGCTCCCTCTCACATTTCTGCCCCCAGGAATAAGACTGGGACTGGGGCTGTGGTTACATGAGCGTTTCTTTGGCAGTCACACGAGCTTATGCAATCCTCACCTCATCTCACCCTCTCCTCCTTTGGCATTCATGTGGTACTACAGTGAGTCACATCAAGGGGACTGACCCAGCCGAACGCTAAGCTAAGCAAAAAAACCTTGGTTTTGGTAGAGACAGCTCTGTGTCCCACCTTGGGTTGCTTGAACTCTTATGCTGACACCAGGAGGAGCGGGGAGTGAGTAGGTAAAGGATAAGGAGAGGACAGGTTTTCAGGAGCAGTGAAAACAGATGCCAAATTGAAGTGGCTGTTTAACTGTGGCCTAAACAATGTAGTGTGTTTGAGGATTTTAATTACTTGCTCTATTTTCAGCTCTCAGGATATGGGGAAGGATGGATAGTTCCTATTCCATTTTATATCCTTAGAGATTTTATTCCCTGGAAATGGAACAATTGTCTGCTTGTTTATTGCACATTAATTGCTAACATATTGTAGCAACAGGAAAGCTGAACTGTGAAGTATATGTCGGTTTTGGAATCTCTAGAAAAGACAGCAGTTGAGACTTGGTGATAGCAATAACTAGTGCTCCCAAAAAGTCTTTACATGCGTCATGAGCGTGATTAATCGGAATGAGGCAGATATTTGGAGTAGTAATTTATTTTCCCTCTTTGTTCTTGGAAATCTGCAGATGGGAAAACAGATCACTTCAAGGTCAGATCTCACAGTAGGATCCATTAGCAAAGCCCTAATTTGCCCTTAGAATGCACTCATGAAACTTGATGGGTGTTGGGGTTCGGAGGCATGTTCAGGGTTGAAAGTTGTAAAAGGCTGAATAACAGAGCACGGTGGAATCCTAATGCAAGTGAGAGCCTCTAAACAGCTACAAACAACAAATCTCTGGTGGTGCAGAGAACAGGCAGAACTTAGAGTTCAGTACAAGGAAGAACAGCTTTTGAAGAGAAGACTGCCACTACATCTACTTTCCAAAAAATGACTGAGCAGGTATTGCAGTAGACTGTCCATCCATTAAAATGTAGTGTTCCTGAACACTTTGCCAGACTGATTCCTACCAATCTAATTCTCCAAACACTTCATGAAACAGTAGGATGAGGAGTATAGAAATCTCTGCATGGCCACATGGAAATACTCCAGGTGATTCCATGAAGTGCCCGAGATGTCCTTGCTAAGGCTGTGACGTCCTTGTTCCTGCAGCTGGCATCGCCAGTGATGCAAATGGAAAACACCCAAATGTATTATATTCAATTCTGAGCTCTGATTAGCACAGCACATAGTAATCCAGGTATTATGTCTTCCTTCAGCCTCAGTCCCTATAGCGAAGGTGACGCAGAGAGCAGCATATGGAGTCCCATCCATGGCACAAAGCCTCCTCAGGATGTTCAGATTCAGGAGGAATCCTTGCAAACCCTTTTAGCTGAGAGGTCAAGGGATGCTGAGACTGCAAGGCAGTGTTGAGAACCAGACCCTCTACAGCTTTTATTTTTGAGTGATTTAAAAATGTCTAAGTCAGTTTACTTGCTAGCTGAGAAAGATTAATCAGGGTTACTTCTGGACAGAACTTGTATGCCAAGTTTAATCTTGGCATGATGCTTTATTGCTATATTTTATAAGTACAAAGAAGTAGAACTTTATGGTGGAAATGATGACTGACCACAGCAAAAGTTGAGCTGATAGGTACCTCTTTAGAAGAAAAGACGTTGTGTGACAATTCACTATGGTTCATGGATATTATGGAAACATCACTCCCTGTTACACAAGCAGAGATTTGGATTGGGGAGCCTGTCTCACAGAATCTTCAAATAATGTGTTGTCTTGCAATGATGGTTGCAGCAGATGCAGTTTTCAGTCCAACTGCAAAGCCTTCTGTTACCAAGCACAGTTTGTAGACATGGCCACGAAATCCAGATGCTGTAGACAGAGTCAAATTGTCTGTAAAACTGAGAAAAATAGTCTTAAACTCAAAAAAGGGCAGTGCCAGAGACCACTGGGAAAGCAAAGTAAAGCTTTCCATGGCACTGAACAGATGGGAAGTGCTCGACAAATGGTGGATAACCATGTGAAAGAGAAGATTAGGAGTAACTCCTCTCTACGACAAATACTTTCGCTGAAAATCAGCGCAGGCTTTTTTGTGCTGTGAGCTGTCTTGTGCTTCCATGTCAGTTTTCCAACTCCGATTTCTGCATGATCTTTCTTAGAAGAAAGAGGATTCTTCTCCTAGAGCCAGCCAGCAAATGCAAATGTGGCTTTTATTCATGATCACTGTTTTGAACTCTGACTTCAATGAATGATTTAGGAGAGACTTTAACTGATGCAGAGAGGAGCTGGATGGGACTCTTGTTTGGCTTCACGTGCAAAATGCTCCAAAGAAATTCAAAGACTAACTTGAGGCATGAGCAGGAGCTCAGCCCTGGCGAATATAATTCTGTTACGCTTTAAATGTCATCATCAGTAACAGTAAAACTCATGTCTAATGAAAAAGGGATTTATTATCAAAACAATTAATGGGATGACTTCAGCACTGTATTAGCAAACCAGGGAGCTTCTCCTCATCCAGCTGAAAATTGAATCAGCCCATTTATTTAAAAAAAAAAAAGTAAAAAAGTCTGTTTTAACTATTGCTGCCAAAATTTTTATAGCAAAAGTATATTGTCCGATGCTGTCTTCCCTGTGTCTTTTCTAGAAATTAAGATACTTGTCAAAGATGGATGCTTTTCTACCCAGAGCTCTTACCTCTACTTGAAAAAAAATAACAAAAAATCCCTTTTGTTCAGAGAAGCATGTCCTTGCTGAAACAGTCAACTAAACAAGGAGCTGGAGTAAAGCTCCTTTGGGACTTCAGCGTTTGGTTCTGAAGAGCCCATGTATCAGAGGTTTATGCATTGGAAAGGTACTCTGCGTGTAAAGGGCTGTTTCAACCGACAGCACTTGATGTCTTTATTTTTTTTACTTCTGTCTGTGAACACTTTCAAGTACACAAACCCTAAAGAACGTGCCCAGCCCAGCAGCTTAGGAAGTCAAGAGTACAGAGAATTAAAACCAGATCTCAGTATTTTAGACTTTAACATCTTAGCACAGGATGACTGACCTAGTAAGACCCTTAGCCCCTGGGCAGGTAGGGAATGAGTTGTATTATTATTTTGTTTATAGAAAGAGTTCGTAGCTACTTGTGCTTTTTATTCCGGGATAAAACAGTGGTTCATCATCAGCTGTTTTCACTGAATGTCCATGAGATGTAACAACCTGTAGGGTGAAGGGAAGCAGGCATCCAGTAAACAGCACACAGCAAAGCAAGCAGGATGGGGACAAGAGAAAGTGTCGTGTATACGTGGTATGAGATGCCCTGAAATCCTTTCTGTCTTTGCAAGACTGTCTGAAACTTGACTCCTAATATTTAATGGGATTTTCTACCCACACACACATACCCACACACCCCCTGCTTTATTCCTTAGAAGGGTGGAGGCCGGAGAGAGCGGTGCCAGGGTTATTGCACCTGCAATGGAAGGGAACAGGGAGATTTTTGAAAACAGAAGCTTCAGCACTCAGGTTGTCCCCTCTTTTTCAGGACATGAATTCTTGAAACATTCTGCCATGTGTAGAATATATGAGTGATTAATGTGAACAGTGTTTCAAGTTTCAGTCTTATTTTCACTGTAGAAAAAGCCAAGTTTGGCAAGGCATCTTTTCCTATTTTAAGTGTGAAATCTTGGCAGAGATTTGGCTCGTTGCTGACAACTACCAAATCACCATGTGATACCTGTTTTTCAGCAAAGTTATGTGGTCCCAGCGGCATTGCGGAGAGTGAGGAGGATGTTTCAGATGTAAGACTTTCCACGGACACCAGCCCGTTGCCGTGCCATTGTTCCAAAGAAGAAATCTGCCCACATTTTTGTAGACTGTTTGTTCTCATAGCAGGGAGGTCATAAAGCCCACCAGAGATGGCCTCTGAACTTGGGCAGTGCTAAGCGTAGGAATCTGTGAGTTTTCAGCTTTAGTCTGTTCAGCTGGTGGGCTTTTTAAATGTAGGATGGAGAAAATGAATGTTCTGCTTCCCCCATTCCCGTTTTGTTTGCAAGCAAATAAATTAGTGCAGTAGACGCTTAGGAGCAGGAACCAAGGAAGCTGTGCCTGTATGAGATCTGCATCTTGGATATCCCAGTAGTGTGCGTTAGAAGCGATGCCCAAAGCCTCCGTATCTTCAGCTTCTCTTCTGTCTCGTTTGGTCTGATCAGGCACGGGTTGCCAACACTGTATGATAAAATAAAAAAGCTTAGTGGGTGAGTGAGAGCCGTCCAAGTCTGTGAATGTGCTGGGCTCTCCAGAAGGAAGACAAGGGAAGTTTATATATTATGTGCGTTAAATTATACATACCGGACTGGATGTTTCCTTTGCAAGTGGATCGCCTTGTTTTTCAGTTGAAGTGAATGAAACAAATCCTTCATTCAGCTGTGGCTATGTGACCAGTGACTGTGGTCCCGTGGTCTTACAAGGGTAATGCAGAGGGTGAAATTTTACTTTCTGTGTTGTTTATGTGATGAAAGGACTTTAAGGCTGTAGAGGTTCATTCCTGCCCTTTGACACACTCGATAAGAGCACAGAAATAAGAAAAACCCAGTCTGCTCTCAAAAACAGGTACTTTCAAGTGATCATATTTTAAACATATGGTACATTTAATCTCTCTAACTTATTCCAAGAGAATTTTTGTTTTGCTTCAGTCTCTAGGGCTGTTTCAGGGGGGGTAAGAAAATCCCAAATACTGGGAAAAGCCAGCTATGCATAAAAGAGTTCATAAAGCAACTCCTACACAAACACAGAGGCCCAGTGGTCTCCCTGCTGCTGAGACACTCCATTTGGGTAGTGCTGGAAGGAAAAGTAGTGACGATAGGTTGTGAGATTTCTTTAAAATACTTCGGTAATTATAATGGTGATTTAAAGAGGTCAGTATGTGTTTTTACCAAAACAAGGAAGCAGCTTTAGGTTAGTACTCTGAGACAGACTTATTACACCTGATTAGCATTAGGGAATGCTTTTGGGGTAGATTTTCAGGTGTTCGGGCATGCACGTGCAAGCGGGTTTTGCTGTTGTTATTTCTCCTCAGTCTTCACCATGAGTTTCTCACTGGAAAACTGCCACGTACTTGGGTCTGTTGTCACAGATGTTTGACTGGATCGTTTTCAGTTGCTGGGTTTCAAGGGTGGTGGGGTTTTTTTAATGTTCAGTATTTATTCAACCTGCTCTGTTTTGTTAAACATGATGAAATATATGGAGTTAGTGATTTTTCTCCCCCTTTTAAAAAATACTAGTGTTTCACAAGCAGCTAACCAACTTCTTTGATTAACACACTGCCAGCAAAGCAGTCCGAGTGTGCCTCTTGGAAACCTTTTGGCACAGGCCCTGCTTGCAACCCTTTGTAAATCTCAGCTGCTTCACTGCTTCAGTGGGGACTCTGCAGATGCTGGGAGGGTGCAGTAGTAGCCTTAACATCTGCCCTGTGGAGAACCGGCTTTTCCTTTAGCCTAATTTAAATGCTGTGTTGTCTGAATGAAGTTAGTGCAATGCACTAAAACATTTTATTATTATGTGATGAGCTGTAGCAACAGGCAGGGGAGGCAGAGGGAGGAGTGGTGCCTGGATGTGATGGTATTCCACCCTGAGTATCTGCTTGCTTCAAAAGGGGAATAATTCACTTTATCCCATGCTGTCATCTCTCTCTCCTTAGCTGAAGCTCTCTTATTTCATAACACTGGAATGACAGAGGCAGGGCTTTCATGGCCTTTTGTCCCTTCCCTGGCCTCCCACCAGCTTGCTGGGACCACAAAACCCACTTGCTCTCCACTGGTGTCCTGCACAGGGCTGCGGAAGGGAAAAGCCTCCCACATGGCAGCACGCAACCGGAGTGGTAACACGGCCCACTGTCAGTTTTTGGTCTTATCTTTTTGTAGGGCCTTAGATCTGAACTTACTTAATTCTTCTTTCTTTTTTTCATAGTATGAAGACTTTTGCATGTAATTTGTGTTTTGAATCTTGAAAAAGAGAATTAAAACCTACAATGATGCTTTGCCCCACACACCTTATTTTAGTTTTTATAGGCTACTCCTTTAGTTAAACAACCAGACAGCATCCTTGGGATGTTTGTTCTCTTTCTCTCTCTCCCCCCACTGCCCCCGCCTTGTGTTTAAATTTCATTCTGTCCCCAGCAAAACATCTCACCAAGTCATCTTGCAATCCTTATTTATTTGCTCTAATGGGCGATTCCATGGTGTGCCACCAGCTCACGTGGAAGAGTCCACAGCCAAATTTCAGAACCAGATGACAGCAGTATTTACTAATAAAGCATATATCCCAGTTACTCGAGTTTGGTAATTAAGTACAAGTAATACAGAATGCCAGGGGTTGAAGCTTTTTTGGCAGAAGTGGTTTTTAGTAAAGCTAAAAAAAGCATTCAAGTGAAACAAATAGGTTAATTTAAAAGCTACTTACAACCTTTATACATTGGTTTATCATGCAGCTGTGAATGGTAAAAGAATAAATCACATATTGCGGAGTTATTTTGGATAGCTGTCCTGTCATGGGAGTCTCTGCAGGTGGTGCTTTGGAGTAGCTGTTTCTGGGGTTTTCCACCCTTTTTCCAGTTACAGAAAGTCTGTTCTGTCTTTTGAGGAAATTTTTGTGTCTTGGATCACTGGCAGGCCTTAGTGTGATAATTTTGTCCAGCTCGGGCTTCCCTTCAGAGACATCTGATGGTTGTAACAGCCGTGCTACCGTAACTGCCCAGCTCATGAAACCGTGAAATTGGGGCTGTTTATTTGTTGAGTGACTGAAAGTACCTGTAGAGACCAGAACGTGACTGTGTCAGGACTTACACAAACCTGCAGCAAGGTAAAGCTTCTGCAGCAAAAATTTAAATGGACAGTGCAAGGATGAAAAGGAAGATCATCATGTGGCTTTACAGATAGGGGACTGGAGATGAATGCTCTTGTATTTATGTCTAGGGAGAGGTTGCACGTCTGTATGGGCTTCTATAAGCTATTGCTGAATGTTTCCCGTGCATAGGATAACCATTGTTGAGAGTTGAAAATACGTTTAGTCCTTAAAATACTTTTGGTTTTTTTAATGCTGTAACTTAACTTTCAACATGTGCTTTGAATTATTTGGTTGTGTTTTTATGTCCAGTTTTTCCAGGTCCATCAGTGGAGAAACTTGCATGTGATCTGTAACACTATCCCTTCAGATAGTCCCTTAAAATTAACTCAATAGCAGGGCTCTAAAGCTCACATAGTTTTGTTTTTAATTTAATTAAAACGATGCATATTTGCCCAGGACTGGGGGGAATTACGTGATGTGGACTGGTTAGTCAAACATGAAGGCAGGCACAGCAGAGACCTTTTGGCCTCAGGAGCTTTTATAAGAACAAGTTGTATTAAGCAAACAGCTGTGCAAGAGGGGTTTCTTATTGAAAAACAAGAGGGGGTGAGAAAGCTTTTGAATTCCCCCTTTGTGGGTCAGTGTCTCCAGTTGGTAAGTAGGGGACAGACAGATATTTAAAAATAGCTACATTTCAATTGCATGACTTCTTTTTTAACTTTGCTGTTGATTGGATCGGCTCTTCATTCTATTGTAAGAATGTCATAACTTGACTCTAGTGCTTATACAACGCCTTTTGCAATTAGATGATGTAAACCTTAACATATTTAGAGAAGTTCAAATAGTCCCCCTGAGAAGCTGGGCTGGTGAGGAGAGTGAGCTTTGATGGTTTATATTTATAAGTGGGATGTTGGCCTTCGTTACGGGGTAGGTAGTTCAGGAATTTTTTCATGAGTGCAGAGGGAAAAATGAGCAATAGAGAGCATGTCCTGGTTCTAAGGAGCATCGTGAAAGTGGAGTATTTTGTTCAAGTGAAATTTCTTTTCCTTATTTGGCCTAATTTGATTCAAGTTCTATACTGATAGATACAT
This sequence comes from Mesitornis unicolor, assembly GCF_000695765.1. Classification (NCBI taxonomy): domain Eukaryota; kingdom Metazoa; phylum Chordata; class Aves; order Mesitornithiformes; family Mesitornithidae; genus Mesitornis; species Mesitornis unicolor. Next base: position 52,901 of record NW_010202346.1, read on the forward strand.
CAGGAGGTTATCATTTGACATAAGGAAAGATAAATCAGCCGCCCAGCTTATAGTCTTCTTTTGGAAGCATAATCATTTTATTTCTCATTTAAGCTGATTGTGCCCTGATAAACATAGAGTTGTCACAAGATTTTCATGGACTTTGAGAATCACTGTGGATTATATTATTGGGTATTTTTGTCTACAGCTACAATGTGTTGAGAACTCATTCCTTATATGAGCTTGGACTCTGTTCCTAGCTGCTGGTGACCACAGGCAAGAGAAATCGTTTCTTTGGGCTTCAGTGTCCTCATCTTCAAAAGTGTGGATGTCCTCTGAAAGGTACTTTAATGTCTGCCAACAAGAAGTATGTGCTTGGAGGCAGTTATTTGTTTTGTATACTGATACGTTAATCAGTGTAGTAGTGATTCTTTGTAACTTTTTCTTTTGTGTGCAGTTGGGTAGGGATACGGTGCTGCTTCCTTCTGCACTATAAAACAAGGACATGAGAGCAGTGAAACTTCAGCGTGTGAGAGCTAACGCAGTCTCGTAACATTTGGGTGGGAGGCCCTGCCAGCTTTGGAGACAAGCGACTGCATTTTATCCCTCTCATCCCACGAGCTTCTCGGTTGATGTGTGTGCAGTGTAATGGCAGCTGGGAAGTCCTGTGTGGTCCCCGATTTTGTCCAGGCTGCATGAGGCTGACTGATTTTACAGAATTTACTGGATTCTCAAGGGGTATTGGCTTCTTGGGCCAGGGCACAATATCCTCCCCAGCAGAGGCAGGAAAGGTTTAGAATGTGTCAGCCATCTCCATGTGGTTGGGAACATGGTCCCCCCTGCTGTGTCCTGAGCTTCTGTAAGCGAGGGATTGAAGCTGTGATTGTGGTCCATAAAGGCTGTGATGAGACCAGTAAGGGATCATCTGTGCTACCAAACACCTTCCAGGGGTTTCTGCGCCCAGAGGGCAGACAGTCTGAAGAGCTGCCCCTTTCCACATGTGAATTACATATGCACACTGTTAGCAAAGCAGCTACGATACTTATTTTGCATTAATCCAAGTATGAAAGAGAAACGCCTGCTGCCTGTTGGGAGCCCATCTGCTCTGCATCGCGGCGAGCCTGGCAGCCGTCCCTCCTGGCGGTGCAGCGTCTGATGCAGGGGAAGGCGAGCGTGTGAGCGGTGCCGGTGTCTGCACACTGGGCTTGTTTGTCAATGAGTATGGGGGTTTTGGTGACTGAGTTAAGCATCACGAGTTAGCAAATTTGTTCTGTAAAAACAACCTCATCAGGCTCTTACTTTCTAGAACTGTGCCTTCTTCGTGACTTCTCAGTGTGTTTTAAATGCTCTCAAGGACTGGTGTATTTGTTGCTTGTTTAAAAGACATTAACGACTCAGTGTACGTGAAGTAGTGGTGTTAAAATAAACACAAGTTAGCGGGCATTGCCTGAGCGAGCTGTGCTGTAACCTCTGATGTGAGCAAGAGGTGTGCTATAAAATCAGTGCTGGTTTTGGGTGCACATAACTGGTGCCAATCGTGTGGTTCTGCCCTTAGTTTGTAACTCAAAGTTAGAATTGTCTTAAGTCCACCTATGTTTTGAGTATTCAGGCTATTTTTATTGTACATGTGTTTGCATTCCCCTCAATGAGGGGCCAGAGAGATGCATTTTTTGTGGGTAGTTTTATTAGGATTGTATGTTTGGTGTGTTCACTCCACATAGTTCCTGTCCTTGGTGTTGTGATGCTGTTTTTAGAGGATACTTGGATGCCCAGCAACGCATTTCTGTGCCATGGCATTTGCTCTTGGTCTCACGAACCCTACAGTAGATGCCTTGTCATTTGTAGGACAGGGATTTGGGATTTCAAGATTTTTATTGCTCATGTGTTTGCGTTCCCCTCAATGAGGGGCCAGAGAGATGCGTTTTTTGTGGGTAGTTTTATTAGGATTGTACTGTTTGGTGTGTTCACTCCACATAGTTCCTGTCCTTGGTGTTGTGATGCTGTTTTTAGAGGATACTTGGATGCCCAGCAACGCATTTCTGTGCCATGGCATTTGCTCTTGGTCTCACGAACCCTACAGTAGATGCCTTGTCATTTGTAGGACAGGGATTTGGGATTTCAAGACAGGGATCATGTACTCTGATAAGTGTATGTACATGGTAGAGAATGTCTTTGCTTTTATGAACTTTACCTTTATGTAAATAATGAACTCCAGAATGCTGAGAGAAAAGCTGTGTGACCATGATTATTTTTTTTCAGTGTGTATATTGTTTTATTTGTATATTGTGAGATGTTTCTGGTCTATGTAGATGTGAGTTCCTGGAAGAAGAGTCTTCAAATACTGTGTTTGTATTTCAGTTTTGATTCTTAATGTGTTCCTAGAGCATCTGTAATTTATTTTAGATTGGGATGCACGGGGTGGATGTATATTTATTAAACTTAATAGAGCTGAAAACACTTGCTGAGCTGCATTAAACATAAGAGAAAATTTTATCCCTTACAATTGTAAGGGTATAAATTTTTAAAGGTTTTTATTTTCTTTTGATTGTTGAATGAATGCAGAATAATTGCTTTGTGCTGGCATGAGCTTATGAAGAGTAATTTAATATAAATTCATCAAATTTAGGCTATTTCACTTTCTTATTGGAGACATTTTGTTTATGTATTCATAATGCATCCATTTTTTTCAGGAGGAGCTCTTCCAGCTGAATACCTCAGTGAAGAGTTTCACTTTGTTTGCTGGAACTTGACCTGTATCTTGTATCTGTACCACCTGTTGTGGCATCAGTGTCTTTGTGCACATGCTTTGTATCCCAGGGTACAGTAACAGAGTTGGCGTTTGATGCTGCATTCATGAGTGATAAAGACTCTTCTCTGCTGCCTCCCTATAAACGATAAATAGTTTGTTTGCGGTGTTGCGCTTCTGTGTGGTGGGCAGGCACCTAGTTTTAGTTGAGAACACGTATTTTTGAGCTGATCTCTGCCACTAATTTCTAAAGACTGAATGTACCAATAGAGAGCATCACCACAGAAGAAGTCCTTTGTTCTCTGACCCTTCAGTTTGAGGGTCAGCTTACATTTGGAGCTGCGTCCAGAAGCATCAGTACCTTGACCGTCGCTTTGCTTTTATTTTTAATTATTTCCTCTTGTTTTCCTGCATCCCTGTCTTGCTTTTTTCCTTTTAATAGTAAGATAAAGATGGGTTTAGTTTTCATAGGGATTTTTGGGTGCAGTATTCCTGTGTTCTGTTTGTCTTCCATGAGTAGCCTGTGGAGTATTTTTGATGAGCACAAAGTCATCTTTTGTTATCTTGTCCAAAGCAAACTTAGCTTATCCTTTATTTTATTTTGTCTGGAAAGAAATACCCAGACAATCTGGTGGCTGAGGATAATTATGAAATATCTAACTTGTTTTTTGTAAGACAAAACACTGTCATCTACAGCACAAAGCTTGCTGGGTTGCTGAACGTATTGGGAGTGAGGTGAGACTCCATACGTTAATTCAGACTATTTCCTTATCAGGTCCAAGATTCTGCTGTGCAAGACAGCAGTCTATCTAGTGATGGGTTAGAGGGAAATGAAATATTGTATCGTGTACTTTGCCAACAGTATTTTTGTGTGCACGAGGCCAAAACAAATGTCTTCTGATCTTTGTAAGCAGGTAGTAGTCTTCTGTTGCAAGAGAAGGGTATTTCTGTGCTGCAGACTGATTGATACCTTATCATTGATTTAGAGATTTTGGCTTGCACCGAAATTTTTGCAGATGAATGCCATTATGTAACAGCCCTTCTTTCTAATTGCAGACTGTAGGATTCTTAGGAACTGGAAATCCAGCAGAGAGAGCATTTGTGGTAGAATGCGGTGTTGAAGCTGATGGAGGTTTGAATTCACAATCAACAAGAAAAGAACTGGAAAAAATAACAAAGAACAGACTGTGCTTGATTACCAGGCTATAAACCTTAGCGTGCAGTGCTTCAACATGGAGGAACAAATTTTCTAACAGGCTGTTGCTATTGTGTAAAGATGGATTTGAGCCAAACTCCCAGATTTGAATCCCCATGAACTTCAGTAGGCCCAGGCCAATCCTTGGCTTAGATTCATCTCAAACACTGCAAGCACAGAAAAGGTATTTGAACATTCACAGAAGCAATTGGAGATACTAAAGGGGAAGGCTTGTGCATAATCCGTTCACTGTTTGCACACGCAAGGGGCATGCCAGTGCCAGTGCGAACATTTGTCCCCTTGATCATTATGAGAGTGTTTTTAGATCATCTTTGAAAACATCCTGCAGTGCAACATGAAGGGAATATTTCTGGCATGTATTCATGTACTGTTACTAACTAATCTCTTTAGTGGGAAGAGCTTTATATGGCTTCTCTAATTTTACCCAAACAGTGAATCTCTTGCATATTGTCCTCACCTCTGTGGTCCCCCTGACAGCCCTTTCCTATAATGACACTTGACATCAGGTTCCTGGATCACATGGTGGATTCCTGCTCAGAGGACAACTGGTTTATTACAGGTTTAAGCAATATCGCCTTCTGAATGGGGACTGCAGTGGGTAGATTTCAACAGATTATCCATTATACCCAGACCAACTGGAGAGATTTATGTGCTGGTTTTAATAAGCGTTGTGCTCATTTATTTGCTTTCTCTTCTGCAGCAGAGTAAACTCTGGTTTCTTCTGAGTGGTGCAGCTGCTGTAAATGGTAATAAGACAGCAGTGTAAGTCACAGTAGTGCTGGGATGGAGATACGCATCCTGCACTTGTTGTGTCTGGAGCTGTAGAGGGGAAAAGTTTAACATGAAAATGAACCACATGCAATTACCAATTTATGGGGAAGCTCATAAGGGATCTGGCTGGTGAGTTGTTAAAAGTGTTCTTCTGAAGAAACCAGAAGAAATTTTAAAAATGCACATGCCCTATTGAGTTAGCAGAAGTTGTCAGAGCATCCTAGAATATTCCTTGTTAGTAAGAATACAGTTGCCAACTTTAACGTCAGACATACTTTGTATTTCCCGCGGAGAAACCTAAATGAGCATTTCTCACCGAGGCAGCAGCACCAGTGTAAAAGATGCTGAAACACACGGAGATAGGAATATTTTATGGGTATGTGACAGAGCTGTCATCAGAGCGTGCCACCTCCTTGAAATGAGCTGTCTGCATGACACTGAGTTGCAATTTATGCCTGGTTGGTTGACTGCAGTGTGGGACCTGCCAAGGTCCATCACGTGAGCAGCTGCAGCGAACTGTAGCTGATAGTAAAGCAGGTAGAGGATGGTTCTGCAATGCTGTACTGGCAGAAATGGAGCCGTGTGAGTCCATCCCCTTCTCTCTCAGGTGTGGAATGGTGAGGAGCCTGGGGAGAAACAGCTGTGGGTTTTGTCTCGAGGCCAGGTGACGTTGACAGGTGCAGATTGTCACAGCAATAAGAAGTCACAACAAATCCTGTGGCACAGCTCCAGCTTGTCCTGGCCTCACCGTTTTCCATCTCTCTGCACTTCTCTAGAATTACCTGGTGAAAGCACAATGCTGTAAGTCTAGGTCTAGAAATGAAGGTGGTTTTGTACCCAGCCTGCAATCATTAAACAGAGAAAGCTCTCCAAACAGAGAAAGCTCTTAGCGGTGTGTGTGCAATCCTGGGGGCAGACACAGGGTGTAAGCATTTGGGAATATTACACCGTTCCTTTTTCCAAAGTTAGCATTTACCTGTGCTGCATGGCCACCTTGGTTGCATACAGATTTGGGTTGTTTCCCAGTTTACTCTCCAGATACACTTTGCACACCTGGCAGCACCAGTATTACTAACTTAAATGCTCCAACAGATACATGAGCCCTGGTGTGCTGTGTCTTAGGAGATCCCTCCTATCCCAGGGAGCACACTGACAGGCTGCTTTGAGCTAATTTGAAAGCCTTGTCCTTAGTCTATTCACTTATAGTTCTTCCTCTTTTTAGTATAAATTGATCATAAGTTTCTGATAATCTATGAGACACAAACTGCTTGTTATTTATCAAAGTCTGTACTGTGCTGTTCGAGCTCTAGAAAGTTAACACATGCACAATGGACTATTGAAGCAAGCTGCTGAGAGAGCTTTGTTGTAACATCTCTATACCAAACGTTTCTGTGACTCATACCCCCACATACCCCCTGCAGTGATTTTGTAAGTCAGGGCAAAATTTAGGCTACTATTTGTTATCTGCTGCATATTTCTAAGACATTGCCAAACAAAAAGCTAAATTTGAAAACTATGACTTTTGTTGTCTGGCGTTCCAGACGTGCCAAAGGAACATGTGTCAGCAATTTCAGGCTTAGCAGCCACGTAATTGTGAAGTACACTTATTTTTATAGATGCTCTTGGAGGATAAAAACGGAGACATTTCTGTTAGCTGTTTGAGCTATGTTTATACTGTGAATGCTTTTTGATTATTAGTGTCACTTCAAGAATTTTATTGGAATGAAAAAAAGAAGTGTACAGGAACTCTTCTTTTGTTTCTGTTTATGACAATGTAACTGCATCCAAAGAGAAAAATGCTTTTAATGGTTTGATTTGGCTTGCGTCATGTGGACAGGCATTGGGTCCTGCATATATATTCTGTCTTTATTTGCTTCATCATGTATTGCCTTTGCGAGTCAGTTTGCCTCCTGCCTAATGATATTTTATTTCTCTAAATTGATTAGTTGGGGGCATGGGGAGATAGACTGTGGCTTTGGATATAGAAAATGAGATGGAGACACAGACTCTGATGCAAGGAAGAGGAGTGCACTTGAACCTCGGACATGGGGTCAGTGTAACTGAGCTGGGAAATAGGGTGGTATGATTTTTCCCAGTTCACACCTGAATCATACATCTATATTAATACACAGCTCAGTGCTCTGAATTGAAGCATCTGTAGGAATTGCTCCCAAGCTTGCTAACTTAACCATCTGAGATGTACCTTGGAGATACACCAAACTACAGTCTGACAAAGATGGCTTTCCTCCAGAAGTCACAGAATCACAGAATCGCTCGGT
>NW_010202347.1:0-10833 GCF_000695765.1 Mesitornis unicolor
TCCCCTACACTGCTCTCTAATAGGTCGTTCTGCCTTATGTATCTAATTTAACTCATTTCTTATCTAGTTTAATTCACTCATCTCGTCACCCTGCTCCCTAATCATCAAATTTTAACTGGGCACTACTATAAATGTATATGTCACTGATGTCCTGGAGATCAGCTATACACCACTCCCATGACCCTGTGTATCACTGGAACATCAGCAACAGCACGTTATTGGTTTCACAGGTTTGAAATGTATTAATTTAGACCAAAAAAGTGGCAAAAAATCTTCATGGCTTGGGCTGTAAAATAGTTTTGTAAGAAACAGTTTAGAAAGTATATGAACAGTGAAATGGGAATTTGGATGAGGTGTACCTTGGCAGAATGTCTTATGGGGAATAACACTGCAGTGGCAGAATGTAAGAGTTTCTGCCATTTCCAGAACTGCAGGCTCTTGAATAAGATCATGACACCGTTCCTGGACTGGCCCTTTCTTAGCATGTGACCACATTTTTAGTTTTTGAAGAAAAGCTCTGCCTACAGTGGCCTGGCTTTGTTGTTATAGGGCCTTTGCTGATAGATGATATAGACATTGCCAGAGTTTACGGTGTCTCTTAGTCTTTCACAGAGCCACAGAAGCATTGATGTTGGAAGGGACCTCCAGAAGTCACCCAGTTCAACGCCCTCCTCAAGGAGAGCCACCTAGAGCCGGTTGTCCAAAACCATGCACGGATGACTTTTGAATATCTCCAGTAATGGAGACCTCATGACCTCTCTGGGCAACCCTTGCCAGTGCTCTGTCACCTTCACAGTATAACCTCGCAGGGAACCTCCTGTGTTTCAGTTTGTGCCCATAGCCCCTTGTCCAGTCACTGGGCACCCACCACTGGGAAGACTCTGGCTCCATCCTCTTTGCACCTTCCCTTCAGGTATTTACATATGTTGATAAAATCCCCCTCAGCCTTCTTTTCTCCAGGATGAAGTCTCAGCTCTCAGCCTTTCCTCAGAGAAGAGGTGCTCCAGTCTCTTCATCATCTTCATGGCCCTTCGTTGAACTTTCTCCAGCATGTCCCTGTCTCTCTCGTACTGAGGAGCTCAGCACTGCACACAGCACTGCAGGTGTGGCCTCACCAGTGCTGAGTAGAGGGGAAGGATCACCTGCCTTGACCTGCCGGCAGTGCTCTGCCTGATGCAGCCCAGGATACCATCAGTCTTGTTTGCTGCAAGGACACGCTGCTGGCTGATGTTCAACTTGGTGCCCACCAGGAATTCCCAGGTCCTTTTCTGCAAAGCTGCTTTCCAGCTGTCTGTCCCCCAGCATGTCCTGGTGCCTGGGGTTGTTCCTCCCCAGCTGCAGGACTTTGCACTTCTCCTCTTTGAACTTCATGTGGTTCCTGTTGGCCCGTTTCTCCAGCTTGCTGAGGTCCCCAGCACAATCATCTGGTGCATCAACTGCTCCTCCCAGTTTGGTGTCATCTGCAAACTTGCTGAGGTTGCGCTGTGTCCCACCATCCAGATCATTAATGAAGATGTTAGGCAGGATAGACGCTGCTGTTGACCTCTAGGTTACATCAGTAGTTACTAGCTTCCAACTAGATTTTGTCCCACTTGGATCCAGCTATTCAGCCAGTTTTGAATCCACCTCACTGCCTGCTCATCCAGGCCATGTTTATGGGAAAAAGAATCAAAAACCTTATTTACATCTGGGTAAGTAATCCACTCGTTTCATCATAGAAGTTGGTCAAACATGACTTTCCCTTGAAGCTGAGATCTTTTTCTTGCAGCAGACAAGGTGGACTGACATCTTCAGAGAAAGATCTCTTTTTTTCTTACTTACATGCTGCTGTTGACTTCTGCTGCACAGGGCCTGTTGAACAGCTATAAATAAACCGGATTAAACCAGTGTATAACTGGGTGTTCCACAGCACTGACTTCCTTGTCAAGTGAAGCATAAGAGTGACAAAGTAATTACAGGCAATATAGCTGCACCTCAGTGCCCAGTCATCTTTAAGTTTTACAAATGCATAATAAGAGAATTCCAAAGTCAAGAATCTCTAATCTGAGATATCAGGACAAATCAGCAAAGTGAGAAAGAAAGAAAAAAGCCTTAGTTCTGCATATTTCCAAGCAAAATGCAGTGAAAGAGAGTGAATGACTCAGCCCAGGCCAGACAGGAAGCCTGCAACAAATCTGGAGCCTAAACCTGTGACTGAAATCTTTCTTTAGTTCCTCAACCATAAAATCATTCTTATGCTCTTTACATATGGAAAATCTCCTGTAAGTTCTTAATGCAGGATGTCTCTTAAGCTGACTACAGTCACATTCTTTAAAGTGTATATTTACAAAGTTTTCATCTCATTAACGTTCACGTGTGCTGAAGTTCATGGAGGAAACCATTACATCAGATTAGCATATGAAATCTATGAAATTCAAGGTAAATACTGTCTTCCCTAGGGACAAGGAAGTGCTGACACCCATGGTGAAACAGGAGTCAATGGAGAAGATGGACACAGACCTGGCTGCAGAGCAGAAAATCTTCTTCTGTAACCCTGAGTGTCAGGCAACTGCAGCCAGGAAATATGATTAATATGTCAGCTATGTACCACTTGCCTTTTTCATACCAGCTTTTTCTTCATGTGAACCCTTTTCTGCCATTTTAGACTTTATTTCAGTCTCTGAATACCTGGCAAGAGCACAATGCAGTGCTCTGCACTTGAGTGACAGGACTGCAAAACGTGTAGGTGAAATGAAGGCTGCAGCTACTGATTGCTGTGCCCACAGCTCTTTCTCTGCTTGGTTGAGTTCTGTCTCCATTATAGTGATGACAGCAACAGGAGTTCAAAATGTGGCCTTTGGATCAGAAACGTTTTCACACAGCTCTGCTAGAAGGAAAGGGAAATTAAGGTCAACAAAAAAGGTATACTCCTGTGTTATCAGAAATCACGTCCATGGTTTCCCATATCCCGGAGCTGCATGATTTACTGCTGAACTAAAGATAATACTGCTAGAACATTGCAATACAGTGCCCCATCTAAAGGATCAATGTGGAAATTTTTTATGTTTAAAAGTATAAAATTGAAGAGGACTGAAGGAGCTAAAGGGAAGATAATTCAAGGAAAAGGATGCTGGAAAGACTTCAGGCTGCAACTGTAGCTCAGCATTAGAGGGACCAATCATCAGCAACAGAAAAAAATCCCTAAGCAACTCAAAGTTCATTCAGAGCACAACAATAATTTGTTTTTCACTGGAAAAATCAGCATATGACATTGTCTTCATTCGCCCAGGAGTATTAGTGTTCAAGGCAAGATGTTGCCTTCTAAAGCTGAAGGAAATGTCATAGGACACTTGGCTTTTTATCCTTGTTACCTCCTCAAGAGTGAGAACTATGTTTTTCATGGGAGTAGAAGTTTACAAACCTGGATACTCCCTGGGAAATGAGAAAGGCCTGGCTTGAGTATTCAGCCTTGGCATCTTCTTGTATCAGTATACTCTTCTCAGAGAAAAACCTCTCATTGCTCTGTAGGTAACTCCACAAGTATGTCCATACAGAGACCACGGCCTCCACATCTAGCTGGTTTACTCTTGGCAGCTCTATTCTGTTGACATTGGGTGTGAACATTATGTGGAATCGGTGTCTTTTCAACCTCTGACCTCCGTAAAACAGCAATTAACATACACAGTATGAACAGCTTAAATGGCAAGAAGGCCACCTGTGAAACCCTATAACCAAATCAAAGCACTAGAAATGTGGTTACTGTATGACAGTAAGGAAACAAGCATGTCAGAAAAGTGAATTATTTATTAGACAAATATGCCCTTAGAAAAGGATTTCTCAGAAAAGGGTTTTATTTCCCCTCATGGACACCGAGGTCCCATACCCTTGTGCCGGGAGCTGGGTGGGTTTCCTGCCCATGGCTCACCAGCCCAGGGGCATCCCTGACACCTTCGCCCTGGGTTGGGAAAACACTTGCCAGAGGGAAACAAGAGAGGAATAAAGAGTTTGTTGTGCACTGGGGAATCAGAGGACTGGTGGGTAAATCACTGTCTGGAAATACCTGTACCTCCCCATTGCCTACTGGATGAGGCTGCTTGAATGGAACGGATCAGCTGTGCAGCACTTGAGCAAGTGGTGCTGGATGAGACATGTTCTGCCCTACACACGGGAAAATGGAGTGTGGGGGTAAGAAATGTGACATGAGGACCAACCATTTTACATGCTTGTGCTCTAAGGTAGTTTGTCTATTGTAATTGGGCCTTTGGATAGCTGATTGCCATTCCTTTTCGCAGCAGAGGAAAGCTTTTTCAGGTCTTCGGCAGGTTAGGCCCTAGTGAAATTCAGAATAATTGTTTATTTTCTTGGCAATATGAATAAATGTAAACCACCAGAATAGAAATAATAGAAGTAGAAAACAAAGTGTGGAAATACATCTTTTGGATGTATTTAAAAAGCAGTTTCATTCTTTTAGGATATAATATTTCAGTTTGATCTCAAGCTTGTAGAAATATGAGGAAGTCTTCTAGACTACTGGGTCAAACTCATTAACTGGAAAATTATTTTTCATTTTAAAGCTAATTCACAAATGTCTGCCAACCCAGCTGTACAACATACACTACTGGGACAGTGTTTACCATACATGTCCTCTTCATGGTTATATCCCATTTTAAAACTTCTCATAAGGGAGCATCCTGTAATTTTAGATATAATTTTAGGTGTCATTTTAGAAGGACCTTATGGACACCTGGATTTTCAATCACACGATTCTTATGCAGAAAATTTATGAAAAGAGAATCAAGAGTAGGAGCATAGCATCACACAGATTTTTGTCATGTTGAATCATTTCACACTACATGAATGCTTCCTGCAATTATCTGGCTCTGATGGTTCTGTAAAATATTGGGGGTTTTATATAAATTAAAATTCTAGCAAATTTCATACAAACTCAAATACTAGCTAATGAGCTTTTTCTCTAATTTTTCTATTCCTGGCAAAGCCGATTCGGTGGTATCAACAATATAATCGCTGAGAGGATGGACCAGTGACACTGCAAAAGCTAGGGAGATTATTAAATTGAAAAATGTTGAACTTGGAAGGGCTGGAGGTGTAGTTGTCTCCCTACAGTATCCTGACTCTCCTTTTTGACCACAGGAGTCGTCATTTTCTGCATAGGGGTTGTTGAAGTGACTCTAAGATGCCTCCACCCAGGCTGAGGCGGGATGGAGACACAGAAACCCTACAGTAGCTCTGTATGGCTTCATATACGTCTTCAAGCAAAAAGGAATTTAGGGTTTTGCTTAGAGGTTATAATTGTAGAGTGTATATTAAGAAAAAAAAATGCTGCCAAGAAATTGAAAAATACCAACAGTTTAGAAAAGGGGGACCAGGTTTATTTTGTCCAAAAGCATAAGGTATAGTAATTTTTTTTTTGTCATTTGTTGTGTCTAAGACAGCAATAACTTGTTGCATCTTGGAGTATTTCCTGGAAGCAAATGTCCTGTGTGAGGCCTATGAAGAAAATGATGGTGGTGTTGATGTTTAAGTAAAGTGGTTCAAAGTGCTAGGACAGCCTAAGTAAATTGCCCAAATGATGTTGTCTCCTTTGCCTCTACCAATTTTAGACTTTTATTTTACAACCTACATGAGGCCGGTGTCAGTAAAGACACTAATGTTAAATGAGATTCAGGTGTGTAAATGATAAAATGCTACAGCATCCTATTTTTTATCTCACTCAAATAATTGTTCATTTTCTCTCAAAATAAAGCTGAAAGCAACAACTTCTTTTCTGGGCAGTATCCACAACATAACCTCTGATCCTCATGTGCTAACATCCAACTTGTCACTTGTTCTGTCTTTACATATCTCATCATATCTCTCACTATCTTCGTATCTCTCGGCTTTTCACCATCCGTCCTTGCATCTCTCAGCATCTCTTTGTGTTCCAGTATCACATCTTCAGCAAAGTCCCGTAGCTGCAGCACACCAATGTAATCTCTGTGCAGCACCTACTGCTATTTTATTCTGGGAGAAATCACCTCCAGTCCCCTCTGTGTGGCACAACATCAAAGGAATATATTGATATTTTACCATCTGAATCCAACGCCGAATTAATTTCCTAACAAGATGCTGAAAGCATTTCAGTTTTCTTTCTGTAACCCATTTTCCCTCAAGTTTTCTGTCAAAGCTGAATGTTGCTGTCCATGGGAAACAGCAATCTGACAATGCTGAAGTCCTCTTCTTCGACAGATCAGAAGCACCCTCTTCCATCCACACTAGTCCGGAGTACGTCCCGCTGGGATCTCGAGTGCCAGCACAGTGGAGGAGAAAGAGTGCAGGACTGAGTGCTGATGCACTGTCAGTGCTTGACCCCATCGATAGCACTGTCAGCAAGTTGTCTCTCATGACAGTGGCTTTCAGCTGTCAACATCTGCACAGGAGTGGGGAGACGAAGATCTGTGCACCATTTCTCTTGCTGCAGGCTGGATGGAGTCACGTCCACAGCCCAGAACCATCTCATCCAAGGTCTAGTTCAAGTCCAAGCCTGCTCCAAAGCACTGGCTCTCCACTTCCCGAGATCCTCCAAAAAACAGACTGCCATCTATAATAATCTTCTGAAACCAAACATAGATATTTTCCATTGAAAGATTCTGGGGCAGAGTTAGTAGAATCTAAAAGACAACCTAGGAATGCAGAATCAATAAAGTGGTGTTATAAAAATGGTTGTCTTGATCCCGCAATACACTTTCAGCAATAGTCTCTTGAGACACAACCGTAAGTTCCTTTTGCCTCTGTTAGTTGTCCCAGTTTCATGAAGACATGGCACTTGGTTTTAACCACAGGCATGGGGCTTCCTCAAAAATAAAGAATGCCAATTACCATAGTGTATTCTTAAAAATTTACCTCCTTTCCAGTGGCTGAAAGTATTTCTGTACAACATAAAGTTCCTAATCTGCAGATGTGAAAGCACTTCTTAAAGCAGATTAAAGTCACGGCCTTCTTTTGCAGATCGGGAAGGGGTGGTATTGGGCAGAAACAGGACATTGTCAGTGTTAATGCAAAGGCATTCTACAGGAAGTGAGGTTTCATAGCTGTTGGATTAACACTGAGCATAAAGACAATGCACCAAAATGCCAGAGGATCATTCTGTAGAAGACTCAGTGTAAAAATAAGCTACTAGACTTAGTTCATAAGAAGGGCAGTGAGTGCCAAAGCTTGCCTGCAGGAGTCCTGGCAGGAGGTCATTTTTAGCAAAGGTTGCTCCAACCAACCAGCCAGCCCTACTCGGAAATGCTGGGCTGACATATGCGGGCAGTTTACAACTCCTTGCCTTTCCGACATGAACTCAGAGCTACAGAAAAACGTTCAGTCAAGTAAACGGATCAGTTGGGGTTTTGATGCTCAAAATGTACATTTCTGGCTTGGTGTCCTGTATCTTGCAGTTATTCCTCTAAACAGAGCAGCTGGGCTTGCAGGAGTAAAGGACGCGGAGCTGATTACGCTTCCCAGGCCCACTTCACTGTGTCATTCACACCTATCTCTGAGGGGCACAGTGATAACATAGCGGTTGTATACAGAATGGAAAATAGTTGCTTGGTGACTACTCTGCATTTTAGATTTAACCCTTTAGCTCTCCTCTTCAGGGTTACCCATGTTTACTGCATACCTAAGGTCCGTCAACAAACCACAGCTTTGACACCAATAGACAGAATTTTGTCTTTCTTACATGTAAAAATTAGGCATCTTAGCCTGAAAAGCAGAGCTTGAAAAATTCAATTGACCACTGGTCAAGCCCAGCCATGGGCTGGTGACGATGCACAGCAAAGGGCTCACTCTGCAATGTCAAAGAGGAACATTCCTGGTGGTGCAGCAGGGTGCAAAGATGCCTAAGAGCATTAAATTAAATAATCTGGGGACCAGAACCAGAACAAGTCAACCCAAGGACTCGGTGCTTGATGGAACATTTCATCCAAGGGAAAAAAAAGTCTTTCTGAGCCACAAAGAAGGCAAAATGTGCTTTCATCCTGCCATGTCTGGGTGATCCTAGCCAACCTACCAAGAAAAAATATTTTATTTTTTACAGGCAGAGCTCTTGGTTTGTCTTTGGAAGCTGTCCCAGAACCAAGCAAGAACCAAGTGTCTGGCTCTCTTCATGATGTGTGATCTGTGAGATATTTAATATGCATTGATCTGCTTCATTTTTCATGACTGACCTTACAGAGTGCAACCCAAGCACCTTTCCAGTTTGTATCTTCTAAGACTGTTATCTTTTAAGCTATATTTTAAGTGTATCTCAAGAAATCACCTATGAAACTCTTAAATATAGTCTAAGGGAAGGTTCACAGTAGCATTAGGCTAAATCAATATGCAGGCACATTTACATGAGGGCTAGTTTTAGAAAAAAGCTGAGTAGCATCTGGTCCTAAGTGAAACTGGTCTCAATTTGTAAGTCACTCATGTATAGGTATTGATGAGCTGATTTAAAAGCAGGGATTTTTGATTAGCTGGAGAGGATTCAGAAACCAATGCTGACTTTCACCAAGGGCTGAAAACTCTTGTTATACTGAAAACTCTTTGCTGGACCTTCGCAGGGTCTAACTTTTGACAACTCAGTGAGCAGAAGAAGTTGCTTAACTTCTGTTACAGGGCTGATGATGCCAACCCACCTTGGTGAGCGAGAGCCAGGAATCTGGCACAGGAGTCCTGCATGTCACATAGCAATAATGATTATAATGTACAGGCACAGCACCTGGCATAGGCAGTGATACCTTCAGAGTCCTTTCTGAATCATAGGTACATCCCACTGATGGCCCCCAGGGTCTTGAGAAGACCATCTCTTGTGAGATACTCCTGTAATTTGGTTGACTCCTCCCCAGGTGGTTCATCTGCTCCATCTGCATCTGACGGTGCTGCGGGAGGTGCCCAGAACTACAGAGGAGGTGGACTGGCTGAAGCCAGGACATACCATGGTTCAGCAATGCCAGCTGCAGGAGCCAAGCTCAAGCAGACTGAGCATAGGGTTAGCACCAGTAACAATATCCTACAAGATGGCACAGAAAGGATCAGCACTGACACAATACCACACCACACAGGTGCCAGGAGGGAGTGATCTTTGCCACTGGAGCGACTGAGGAGGCTGGGAGCACCCTCAGATGTGATCATCTAAGGTCTCCCCAGCAGCCTCAACCAGAATCTCAGTCCAGCCCCAGTACTGGTTGCTTCTCTTAAATGAGCCTCTTTTTTTAACTTCTTTACACATAATACAATGTCAAGCTTTAGGAAAAACAAACCAGTAAGAGCCCCTCTGGACTGCAGCAAGCAATATTGCCATTAAAAAGTTATCATGTAAATATAAAATGAGGATCAGCTGTATAGCACGTGGTCTGGTTAAATTTAGAATTGATGAGTTCAGAGGCCAAGACTGAGAAATAAGCTCCCTTTTTCTGAACATTACATTTAGTAATGAATTCTTAAGCACTTGTGTAGATCCCACATCTATATCAATATAGCTCCCACTGTCAGTGCTCCAGGGCCTGCCTTACTGGCAATGAGGTACTTTGTACCAACACGTTGGACTCCAGTCCTTCTGGAAGTTGGTTTCAGCCAACCTTCAATACCCTCCCTCTCTTCTTCAGGAGTGTTTTGCTCCCTACTACTCAGCATGATGGTTCAAACATCACCTTTTTTTTGCACTTCACCTCAGGCTTTTCCCAGAGAACTGATACTGAGCAAAAAATCACTGCAGACAGCAGTGCCAACAAAATACTCACCTCCAGCATCTGGTTTCCAGGACACCTCCAGCAGCACCATATCAATAGAAACCAATGCAGCACCAAGCACAGGATCAGGAGGAGGCCATCAATCTTTAGCCATGCTGTTCAGAATGTGTGTCCTGATCACTGCCACCAGATTGTACACTCCCTGCAACACAGCCTTCCTACTTCTGATGGCACTTACCTGAGACCCATCATGGAGAAAGTCCTTGCAGGGCACTGACTTGCTCCCAGCATGAGAGGTAAGAGGTCCTTCAGCCATAGTGCTGACAGTAGCTGGTTGAGATGGGGACAGTGTTTTACATTTCACTTCAGGATGCCAAAGAGTGAAGACACCAAGGGAAAAAGGATTAGCAATGCAAAGGCAATGCTCTCCCATGCCAGTCACAGGGCCTTATGCTCTCCTCTGTATCAAGGACACTGTGCTTGCCCAACAGCCTCAACGCCTAGACTGCCAATGCCAGCAGCCAGAGCCGGCACCAAAGCTAAAGAGTCTGTAAACCCAGTTTCCAGAAGGCTTTGACATTTCCTTAGGTGTACAACCAACTAACCCAGACCCTTATGGCCAGCAATAGCAGAGTTTCCTAGGATCTCTGGACAGCAAGAGATCTCCTGTCTGTATTCCTTAATGGATTTCCACCTGACCTGAAACTGCAGTCACAATGAGAAGTCTCCCAAGCTCTATGGCATGTTGCCTCTGTCCCTAGCACTGAAGAGAGTATTCCCAAGGAACAGACCCTCTTTAGTGAACCCTGGCCACTGCCCAGCCAAGCTCCAGGTGTGAGGGACAATATGGCTGAGAGCTCCCAAAAATCATGAACACTTTAATTCCTGCCTAAACTCTAGGTTGTCACAGCAGGACAGCAGAAAGCCTGCCAGGGGTTGGATGCAGCTCAGTTCAAACGTGTCAGTTCAGTGAGGCTACTAACCTCACTGCAAGCAGGGATGAAAAGTGCAAGACGATTTTGCTTGACACTGCACAGATGAGATGGGCAAGATTGTCTCAGGGTGCCGAAAAGGACCTCAAAGTTAATTCTATTTAAAAAAATATGTGTGAGCAAGTTGCCTGGACATCTCTGCTGAA
>NW_010202347.1:10864-12828 GCF_000695765.1 Mesitornis unicolor
TGGCTGGAGCTCTAATCACAGGAAAAGTACCACAAGCAGTACCTTCTTAAACTCTGAGAAAGGCTAAACTTCCTTTCTCTCTGCTATTGAAAGCTGCTCCAAGATCACTCGTTATTTATAAACCATGTTGCTGTAGGAAACCCTATAAATATCCAAAGTGATAAGCGTGCCCTTACTCTTCCCGGAGTGGCCAACTTAGAACAAATGGAAATCACCCTTGGCCTTCTGAAACCTCCCTGTTTCCACCCCATCAAGCCAAAAGCAAAATTACCAGATCTGGGCTTGACCCTTACATCGTGACAGTCAGCTCTTCAGCCAGACCTGAATCTCTGTATCTGATGTGGTGACAGCTAGGTATCTGACCACCACATACAGGCAGTAAACCCAAGAGGAGACACAGGACATTGCAGGAAAATAGACTGCACAATGTAGAAGATTATATTTTTCTAAGTGCAAAGATTCTTGCTAGGAACAGCCCAAATAGGTCCAAATCTGGCCTTAGCCATGATACCAAACATCCATAAAAACTATCTTGGTCTTGCACAAGAGTATTTGTTGCCTAGTTCTTCCAGAATATACTGTGCGATTCTTTCAATTTACTCTCTCCCGGGTTCACTTGTGTTTCATCTCTTCTTGCTCCTGAAGATTCTTAAAGGGCTACTTCAAAGCTACCTGTGAATGAGCAATCTCACTCCTGTCCCAGCAGAGAGGTAACCGCATACCTCTCTGAATGCTCACTGTCACACTGCGGTTGCCTTGGGAATCATCTTCTCAAGAAGAAAAATGAGGACAACTCAGCACCAGTGAGGCCACACCTGAAGTACTGTGTTCAGTACCAGTTTCATGGCCCTCGGTTCAGGAGGGATGTGGAGAAACTGGAGATGGTCAGTCAAGATGGTCAGGGGCCTGAAGCCCCAAAGAAAGTCTGTGGGAGATGGGCTTATTTAATCCAGTGAAGAAAAGGCTGAGGATGTAACAGGAGACTAAAACTACTTGTAAGAGAGTTACAAACACAATAAAGCCAAACTCTTCTTAGCTATGGCAGATAATAGTGTAAAAAGTGGCAACAGCCAGAAACTGCGGCTTCGAACATTCAGAGTGAACATTAAGAAAACTGCACAGGATAGTGCTTGTGGCATTTCCATCCTTGGAGGTATTCAAGACTTGGACAGACAGAGACCTGATTGACTACATCTAATTTTTGGGATAGTCCCACTTTGAGTGGGAGGCTGGATTTAAATCTTCAGAGGTCCCCTTCAAACAGCATTTCTATGATCCCATGATACCTTTTATCTCCTCTCCTGATACAAAAACATGAAGAAGCAAAAGGCATTTATGCAACACTGATGGACAGTGATTGACTAAAACACGCAGCTCCTGTGTTCCTCAGGTGAGTCTGACAATGTTCTCCAAAAGTACTGCATTCACTGTAGGCTGAGGGACTCAGCAGGTGCAGCAATGGTTGATATCACTTATAATATTTATAACTGAAAACTATACAAAAATCAAGCCTGAAACCAGAGAAAAAAAGAATGTTACATCAACTTATCTAAACATGAGTTAATTCTTTCTGGATCTGCTTTGGTTTAGTCTTCGCACTCTTTGACTCCTATTGCTTATGAGGGCTCTTCTGTAAGAGCACTTCAACCCCTTTTAAATTAAAGGAGTGACTTCAAGAGTTAAGCTCAAACATTTCAGATCTGCTGAAACAAGTTGGTGAAACGATTTCTCTATATCTGGTTATAATTTTGTTTCAAAGTGCACAAAAGAGTTAAGGCATACACAACCTAGAACAAAAATCGTGTCTGAGAGCTGTAAAGTCACTTTGTAGCTAGAGGGAACATTTCTGCTGTCAGTAAAATCCCGCGGATGTAGCCAATTGAACAAAAATGGTACTGTCTAAACAAACTCAACACACAATGGCTCATTCCCCGCTTCAGAGGATCAGCAGACCAGACGCGCTC
>NW_010202347.1:12917-21545 GCF_000695765.1 Mesitornis unicolor
CAACACCACTGATATGAGTGAACTTACAGCAGAGATTAATTTGGCCCATTATGTACAAAACTTGCAGACCTTTCTTTAGAAAAGAACTATTCTTTCTGCAATTGATCTTGTTCACTGCAGTCATTTAAACACAAAGGAAGTCTTATCTATGTTACACCAGTGTGGTGGAGTTATACTGGATTTACGTTGTTGCAACTGAGAGAATTCTTTCAGCTGAAAATAAAAACAGCTGCCCAAATTACATGCAGATCAGTGCACTTCTCCTACACACCAAAAAAACCTGTAATGCACATTTCAGCATCATGCATGACTTGCTATAGCAGCTGTAGGGAAAAAAAAATACACAAAACTTTGTTAGAAAGTTAGGTCATGGCTTTAGCTATAACAGATTTCGACATCTAAGCAAATACGTTTAAGCTTTTGCATTACGCAAGGATGGCGAGCAGTCCATACGCTCTCCATTTTACAGGGCAGCAATGGGATTATTTTCCCATCTGGATCATCTACAAGTGATGGCACTTCATCATTCAGGGTATGAAAGCTTTGAACTGAAGGATGAAGGAGTGAAATTCAAAATAACAACTAGGAGTCCTATACACAACTATACGTGGAATTTAGGTGCCTAAAGGGAAGAGGTCAGAAATCACCTCAACGTCACCACCTCTGCTTTGTGTGGCTTGATGCTGCATGAGGCGCAGCTACCCTTCGCGTGTTGCAAGATAATTTGAAAACAAGAAAAAATATAAAAAATAATTAAATTCCAGAATGACACAATGCTTCCAAAAATATCATCTGGATGATCTTCTAATGCAAACAGTTTTAGAGGAAATTTCTCAGGCTTGGTTTCATGAAGAATATGTGAATATATATTGCATTCTGACCTGAAACGTCAGGATCCCTTGGGAAACAGAAATTCTGAGCGTCAGCTGTCCTTAGTTGCAATGATGAGTTCTTATTTCACAGACCAAGCCAGCAGAAGCCAGGACAGTCCTCTTCTTGAAAGTGTTTTTCTAAGATCTATAATCTTTCTGTAAGAGAAAGAAGCTTTTAAAAAGCAATGGGTGGCAGAACAAGGGCAGGTGAGGGGAACTGATTGTCAGCACTAAGCCTACGAGCTGCTCCATTCCTCACTAACAATTCACTCCCTTTTGAGGATTTTGGCGAGAAATTCAACTATTAGTCATCTTTTTACACCTAAGGCTTCACTTTTAAAAGCAAACAATAATCAAGAAAAATTAAAAATGGCCATTTACTGGGTTCAGCTCTAGTCTTCAGTTCTATAGCCCTAAAATATGAAGAGAGTTTCAGCTCCAAATGAAAGAAAACTCACATAGTTGCGTGCACCGTGCAAAGGCTTTTCCCAGTTCAAAATGCACTTGTTCAAGCAAACTACTATTTCTACAGGAATAGACATATTGGTACATGATTTTTTTACAGGCTTGGAAAGATTTGCTTGCTATTTTAGTTGTTCTATAAACACATGAGTTACAAACAGGGACTCTTTTTGATCCTACTTGGATGATGAGCATAGCAGTCTTGTGTGATGAGTGGGTAGCAATTTTGTCTCTTATTTTTCAGTCCTAGAAAATCAAAACTCTATGAAATTTCTACTGTTGTTGGGACCAATCAGATATTTTCCCTTTGAAGAAGTGCTGGGTATGCTGTGGCTAGAAGACATTTGTGGCCTCCAGACATTTGGACTTCCACAGTGGGGAAGTGACACAAAAAGATGGACAATGCAAGAATCACTGAGGCACATTTTATGGTTTTATCTTACACAGGAAGACAAGAATTTCTTCCTAGTCTTAATTAAGTTCCAAATCTTAATTAAACCATATACAACTTGGATGAATTGGGAGCAGCCTGTGCTGCAGAGCTACTCTGAAGGACTGGCTTTCCTTGTTGTGAGGAGAACGTCATGGAAGTGGCCAACAGGCAGGCACTTGCAACTCTACCTACAGCCACAGATATGCTGAAAAAAGGGTCCACTCATGCATAAACAATGAAGACCAGTGCTTTGAAAAATAATACATCCCAAAAGTTAGACTTGTAACCCTCATGCAGGTCACAGCAAGAGCCTGGTGCAGACTGCATCCTTCTCTGTGCTGCAAAATCCCAAATCACTGCAGTCACTGGTACAGCCACATTCACAGGCAAATGTAAACGTGAGCTTTATTCTGTGGACTCTTGGCCAAGAATTTAGCTCTCAAAGCATTGGGCTTCACTAGTTGAATTAAGAGTTTAAAAGACTTCAAGAGGCTGAAAAGCCAGAGTCAACCCTGTGTCTTTCTGGTACCCCAGTCAAGCTGACTTTGCTGCAAGTTTTTCTCAGTTCTGTCCAGGTCGTGCCAATGGTGACTGTCTTCTCAAGAAAATAGTTGGCGTGGTTTACAAAAGGTCAATGTTTTGTTTGAATAAAGGATGCGTGAGCACTTCTGTTACAGATGACAGTGATGAGTAGTGCTTCACGGTCATAAATACATTAGGACAAATCGCATTTAGCGTTGTGACAGCTATTAATGACAAAACTTCAGCCATGCTTAAATGTGGTTAATATAAGTAAATTTAACTGATGCTGTCAGTCCTGACTGCTCATTCTGTTGTCTGTTTTTGTTGTTTTTACTGTATTCAAATTTCAGTCATAGGACTATTTAGAGACATGTACCAGGGCCTAAAGGATGCACTGGCAGTATGAAAGACAGAAGCAACTTTATGACTTAAAGAAACAGAATAATTTAAATCCATCTTAAATCGGCATCTTACAGAGCAGAGACAGAAAGGAGTGATGGTGCATGGGGACATTAAATCTGCCTCTGTTTTAGAGACCTGGAACAATTCAGCATTAAACAACTCAAGAGAACTGGAAAGCCATGTAACTACTCTTAACTCAATGACTCTGCCTTGCCTCGTTTTCCACTGCTCATCATGAAGAAGGTGTTTTTTAGCTGTAATCCAAACATGAATGAGTTTGCTTAGGCAAACCATCCTCAGCTGCTTACTTCTGCATTTTGTGCAGAATTTACACAGCAAACCACACTACACAAGCCATGCAAAGCAAACAGTAGGTTCCTCTGGGGGCTGGATAGTTCAACCATAATTATCCCTTAGTCTCTGCTCAGAAGACCACAACATTCCTTAAAGCCAAAATCTTTAGAAAGTTTAATCTTCTTAAAACTGGGAAGTGAGACATACAATCGCTGATAACTGTTTGCTCTTCCCTTTTAGTTTTAATTTAATAGTGTATAGAAATACAACCCATATTCTTATGTGGAAAGTAAGATTTTATTTCAATTTACTCCATTTATTCACTGACTTCAGCGGATCTTGTGCAAATCCAGGAAAACTGTATCCCACAGAAAAATGTATTGTCTTTTTGAGAGTTTGAACTTTTTACCCCCTTTGTATTTCCAAAAATATTCTCTAGATAGCACAGGAACTGTTTAAAAAGCCATGTCTCACAATACTTTGAAATGCAAAGCTCTGGACATTTTAATATATTTTATCATGCTTTCATGGGGTGAATAAATGATGAGGATGAGGAACTGCAGGTTCAATCATTGGATTGTTTTTTTCTCAGACATGACAGAGATCTGGCTGCCAAAAGGCACTACCACACACAGGTGAGGGTTGGCTCCGTTAGCGATGCAGACAAACACAGGAACCCTGAGCAGCCCTTATTGATCTTGGTGTTACCCTGCTCTCTGTGGCACCAGGCACCTTAACCACACCTGTAGCCACTGTCATAAGTGCTGAGGGTCACCCTGAGAAACACGGTACGGCAAAAGACCACACATCGAAGAACCTCCTCTAGATAATTAAAAATAGTTCTGACAGACCCTGCACTACTGAGAGTGACACAAAGATACACAGATGACCTACCACAAGAAAAAGAGAAGAAAGTAATAACCTATGAAGAACAACATTTTGTTGCTATGCACCATTTTCTTTCTTAAAATGGAACAAACTTATACAATAAAGAACAGCTGGTGCAATCCAACTGTTCTACTAATGCAGTAACAGTACAGAGAGTTACCTGTAATTCTGGCATAGTATCATGTAACTGTAAGTGCTAAAATGTGTACTTCCTCAAACACCGTTTTCCTGGACTATGACACTCCAAGGATAACGCATTCTTCCTAGGCCATCTTTATGAGAAGGCACTCTCTTCAGTTTCGTGATTTTGGATAAACATCTGCTTATTCTATTGTCAGCTGAAAATAGACACAAAGATGGTTAGACCTCATGTGCATCCAGTTGCCAAAAATTATAAATATGTCAGCCCTACTAAGACCCGACTATCTGACATCTGTTTCCTTGGGAAACAATGTGTATTGCCTTCATTCCTATTCCCGCTACAGAGTGGGAAAGCACTGGTGAGGTTTGTTAAATCCTGTTCTTAGTGCAGTCACAGGGAAAATGCTTGCTAAAGCCCAGCTGACTGTTCCTGTGCCAATGCCCTGGGGACAACAGCAGCAGTACAGGAGTGTGAGGAATGCTCCTCATTTGGCTTTCAGCACAATTGGAGATGTACTGGCGGTTGTTAGAGAATGACCCCCATTACCAGCAGGTTCTGCACTGTGACCTGATACAGCTGTGGATGAGTGAGGCACACCCTTCACATTTCCTCTGTAAGATCACACCAAGCTGCCTTGCTCCATGTGGCAGCAAGAAGTACTTACACCATCACACACGTCCTCACAGATCCAGAGTAGCAACATTCATATTCCATGCTTCAGCCAGCAGTTCTTTAGGAGACAGTGGATGCAAGGTAACGGCAATGTCCCAAGGGAGGGAGAGCCCAGAATATGGGCTCTCCTGGGGGTACTCTGACGGTCTGTTCTTCAAGTGACAAAACTGTGGAACACTGTGATGAAACATGCATCTAAACAGAAACTAGGCAACACTTTTTGGCCATATGTATTTGTAGTAAAAAATGCTCTTGGTCAGAGGCAAGTGAATTTTCTTTAGCAATCCAGCTGGTATTACCATACCACTTTATTCACTTTTTTCCTTAGCTTACTACTCCTAAGCATCACCTTAGCATTATCCATATTATACTCTTGTCAGCTTGCTTTACCACTGCCCAGTCTTCAAAGACAGTAAATAATCTGGTTTATCATACAGATACATCATGTAAAGTGGAAACAGCATTGTCTGAGCACAGGAGGCACCAAAAACTACACTCAACTGTATTAACACAAGAGGGACAAACAGTACTGCAGGACGGAAACTATCCTGCTCTGCCAGATCCATATAAATGCTGCATATGAAATAAAGTTTTACAAAACCTTCATACTTATTTCAGCACTTCAGCAAAAGTCACTTACTCTTGCCCACATGACTGCCTTTCACAAGTTAAACTTCTTGAAAATCTGGACCTGGCCTCTTCGCAGGGCTATACAACACTTAGTCTACATCAGTACATCGTACGTTTTCAGTACAAAATTGGGTTACACTTCCGCGTGGTAAACTCTGAACTTCGCCTGTAAGGGGCCAATCAGCAAATTTCTAATGCAGTGGGTACTCTGCATTGTCGTCTTGCTGAGGACACATTTTCCCTGCACTAAATTCCTTTGTGCATTTACAGGTAACAGTCTCATTATAATGACACATCAGCTAGACGGATAAATTGAAGTTAGTGACTTAGCACTGGAGGAAAGTCACTATTAATGCCACACGACAGCATCAGATGGACAGAGATTCATGTGTGTCAAACTAAGCCAAAGGTGAAACCTGTATTTGGAGGAAGGCAGAGGTAGACCTTTGAGGGAGGGTCAGCATTTCATGCCTTGCACCCACTAGAGTGGGTCTTGATCACATGTGTCTTCTGGATTGTGAACTTCCTTTGAAGCCTCCAGGAGTTCTGCACAGAGAAGGGTTTCAACATCCGGTTTTCCAACAGATGCAACTGAGTGAGCGCTTCACATGAAGAAGGGAAGCAGCAGCGTAAGTGAATAAAGGGAGAGAGCTAACTGACTTTGGTAAACTGTTCTGTCATGCTGGTATTTGAAAAGATCGTCTACACAACCATGAAAATTTAATCTAAAAGAGACAATGCTGTGGTACAAAAAGTTTATTTAGTCACGATTTTGTAAACATATGAGGTAAATTAACATTTACATCAACTTGTTTCTTACAGAATTTAATACACAAGGCACTTCTTTGAAGACAGCACTTTTAACTCTTTGCTGTTTTTATTAATATTACAAGTTCCTGACAGCCAAGAAAACTGGTCGTGTTTGTTAGCAGATTCTGTCATGTAAAAGAAAAGCATCCGGTTAGCAACAAGAAAGCTCTGAGTAAGCTTTCTTAAGCTTTACAACCTTTTAACTGTGAGAAACAGTGTCAATGGGAATAGGAATATATTCTCCACCTTAAAATATGTTCACATATCTTGTGGAACTCTTCAAGGACTGAAACTTCTGGAATTTGATTAGTACAACAAACTTAAAAAGCAAATCTACAATTTCTTTTTCACATCAGTGTTTGTTTGCTTATGCAAATAGTCCTATTACCTTTAATGGTCTTGTTTGCAGGAGTAAAAATAACTCGCATTAAATTGTATTTGCAGGCTCAGAACCATACTTTTGGCTAGAAAGCAAAACATTTATCTTTTGTAAAATCTTCTACAGTGTAACAGTGCAGTGTTTTTCCACAAGTATTTTGTTTGGAATTTTAAACCAGGCTGTAAATTTAGCTCTTAAAGGACATATGTCACAGCTAGTTTTGTCATTTAATCTCTAAACACACAAGACGGCATATCAATAATAACGAACCTTAATTTATTTGGTAATTATTGAGTTTGTGATGAAAAGTATCTTTTTCCACAGTGTGCTCCCATATATCCAGCTCCCATATTTGAAATATATTGAGAAAACTGATACTACAGATCAGAGATCAGGTTAAATTGTCTTTAATGGTACTGACTTATGTCTGAAGACTTCCTGTGTTATAGTAAGACATTTCCCTCTAAGGTTTAACATACTGGCAGAGTCACTCTTTTACTTCTTATACAAATGTAAACTTAGA
Organism: Mesitornis unicolor; assembly: GCF_000695765.1. Taxonomy (NCBI): domain Eukaryota; kingdom Metazoa; phylum Chordata; class Aves; order Mesitornithiformes; family Mesitornithidae; genus Mesitornis; species Mesitornis unicolor. Next base: position 19,947 of record NW_010202347.1, read on the forward strand.
AAACAGTTTATTTAATCCAAATGTGCAATCTGAAATCAAAAGCCGAATGTAAACTTCAGAAAAATCAAAACTACAAGAGCACACTTTTCACAAGATAAATCAAAGTAAATGAAACAAAAACATCTGGAATTAAAAAACCCAACAAACCCAGTCTGTTCAAATCCACAGTGTTAGTGTCTGTATTAAACACAAAGACCTGGGGGCTCAATGCTCTGCTTCTGTTGTCATCCACGTGAACTCAGTGGGACACTACAGCTGGTATCAGCTGAGAAGGTGGTCCCACGACTAACCAAAACAGGACTTAAGTACTGATCTGATTTTTAAAGCTTGTCTTAATTATTTTACTGATCCTACACTTACGTATTCATACCAGAAAATAACCTCAAGAGCTGTAAAATGTCAGACATTTAATTAGCTCTAAGTGCCTTTATGAACAACAAATACACTGAGCTAATTCAATCCCTGGTACCACTTAGCACACAACTGGCTTCCAAATTACACCAGAAAAGAACACAGTTCATCTGCTTTTTTTAAGTGCATGCTACCTATTTTCAAGCTATGATTTTTCAATGCCAGCACAGACCAACAAATTCAAGGAGCATTTCTTTATCTATGAAAAAACCCAAGAGATTGATATTCATAGATAAAATATTTCACTTTAATAAAGGGAAAGTTCTAGCAGGCTGTCTTTCTTCATTTGACCAAAATATAAAGGGGAGAAATGTGGGGTTTTAAACTGTCTATACTTCATTTTCTGTTGTATTAACTGACAGCTGCACTAATTAAAAAGCCCAGTGATAGAAAACAGATCAACTGTGCCCATGGCCAAGAACTTGTGTATTTATGTGCAATGCAGATATATTTTATTGTATCTTTGTAAAACTATTCTAAAAAAATGTACTCATGAAAAGAGTGGAAATATGTTTCATATAATCACCGTGGTTGGAAGGGACCTCTGAAAGTCATCTAGCCCAACCCCCTGTGCTCCAAGCAGGGTCAGCTAGTACCAGTGAGTTGACCTACTGCAAACAGTAGCACATCATACACCTGGTAACTTCTTCACAGAGTATCTTTCTTCAGTTTTCTCCTTTTCCTTTCCATATCTTTAGCAATTCTCAACTCCAAGTAAGAGATAGAATAATTTTCCCACAATAATTCTACTCAAAGAACAAAAATGAGTGCGTTTTGGTTTTGGTTTTTTTCAGTTTGTTTAATATTAGGCATGATTCTGTTGTGGCTTCCACTTTTGCATTAGCTTACTTACTGTCTTCAAGTTAGGTGTGTGTATAAGATCTTTCAGAATTGCGGCATATGACCGGGCTAAATCAAAGTTTAATTTGCTATCAGTTCCCTCTTTGGAATTAATTGATGTGAAAGAGTAAATGACTTGGAAATTACCAGACTATTTCTGACAACCAACTCTGTTCTGCAAGTTAGTTGGTGTTTGTACATATTTTCTAGAACTATGGAAGTATGTATGGTTGTGCTTTACCCATAGTACGTTGCATTCAGTGATCATTCATGAGTAAAGATTAATTAAAGTGCTCAAAATTGGCCACACCAAGAAGATTTTTTTTTCCCAACAAATCTGATTCCTGC
>NW_010202347.1:21576-32682 GCF_000695765.1 Mesitornis unicolor
TGGCAACTAAAAGTAGTTTTAAGCACTAAAGGGGAGTTCTGCCAAAACAGTTACCTGGGCTTGACCGAATAAACAGTTACTGAACTCCAAATGAAATTGTAGGTAACCAAGAAGCCTGATGCTGTATAGTTACGTGATGGAACTTACGTTGATCTTAAGAGCACAAGCTGAGAGTTGTAGCTTTGCTTTCTTAGACCAGTACTGCTTGGATGTGGAGGTTGCTCTGATTTCTCTTAGGGGCTGCAATAGTTACATTTCACCCCGCCAAGGTACACCTAACAGCAAAAATGATCTTTTACAGCTTTCCAGTAGTTATTCTGTCTGAAAATACCATATATTCCACAAAAGCAGCTGAACTCTCTGCAAGCCTAACCACACACGTTAACTTGAAAAGGGCAGACTAAGTATAAGTTGATCCTAAGTTAAACCTATCTCTGTTACTATTTTTATATATAATATGGATACAATCCTGCAGGGGACACTCTGTGAAGGCTGTACTAAAGCAAGAACTGCAAGATTCAGAACTCCATCAAACAAGTCAGTTTTGATCTCAGGTGTTGGTATGAAAAAGCACATATTCCAGATGGTGTGGTTGATATGAATACACTCCAGAGAGACTTTGAGTTCATTCTTCAGAAGCATAAAAGAAAGGAAAATATAGCCCATGAATTTTCATGTACTAAAACACAGAGATGCGTATTTCAGCAATATAATTACTTGGCATTTAGCAAAACTTGCAAAACTCCTACTACAGATGCTAGTAAATCTAAAAATTTTGAGTGTTGAACTCCGCTTTGGTTTACATCTAGGCAACTTTATCAACTTTAGTCCAAGTTCAGCATAGCTCCATGGATACAACAGAAAGCAGAATCTGGGTTTTAGCTTTCTTGCAGAAAGGTATTTTATGGCTTATAACACAGAAAATTCACAAGAGTATGCCTGAAGCTGAACACTGAATAGTAAATATCTTTATTGTACTACTGTACCTGGACTCTTAATGCAGTGTCTGCCCCCAAGATCAGTGGCAGCAGAAAGACTTCTCCTCACCTGGTTCACCACAAGCAGGTCAAGGAAGTCATGGGACAGCATGCCCAAGCGTTGCAGAACAGTGCCTCTGATCATGAGAAACTCTTTGTGTCTACTCAGAGAGTAGTAAAAATGAGTATTTCATCTTGAGTGGTGGGAATATATTTTAACTGTTGAATAAAATAAACACATTCAGGAAAACATTTAACAGCAGAGATAACTGGCAATTGTAACTAATTGCTGCTTTGCCTGCGTAAAGACTGCACTGCCAGGCCAAATACTTGGAAGGTGCAAAGGGCTGTCCCAGTGTGTTTGACTGCTCTTCTCCAATTACAGTACTATTGATTTATAGCAGCAACAGGACTGACTCCGAGCTTCAATTCTCTGGGCTTTTGCTTAGAACAGAAGTTGGGCCTACTCCTGCATTCCTTTTGTACCTAAACTCTCCCAAGTCTTATCAGGCGTTCAAAACTCTGACTAATGTCTGTGGGAGTACTTGTTACAAAGGAATGAAGGACAGAGTCAGTTGTAAGGAAAGCTGCACCTTAGAAAAAAATACTCAGTCATTTCCTCCACCCATTTTTAAGGGAAACACACAATTTTCAAAAGCAGGATTTGAATATATTTATCTAGGCCCCAAATGTACATTCCTTCTGGCTCCCAAAACTCCATGTGAATGTTAGTTTTGCTTGAATAAGGCCTGCAAGATCTATCCCCAAATCTTGCTCCTTGTTAAATTGAATGGAAATTCTGCAAGTGACTTCAGTGAGGTCAGAATAGACCCTTCAGCCACTAGCATGTTGCCCAGATACTTTAGTCACCTTTTCTGCAATACAATAATGTCTACATCTGTTTTCACTGACCTGTAAGACACTACAGATTGTTGTTAAAAGAAAGGGTAGAACACAACACCAAATAATGTTGCTTTGGGAATTTTACCATTAGTAAGTCTCTTTCCCCTCACATTTTCTTGTAAGATCAAAGATCAAACTAAAATGATTAAGTACACAGCCAAGTAACTTTAAACCTACAGATCAAAATTATTCTCAAAATGTTCAAATACTTTAAAATATGCACTCAACTTTACTTCTAAAAAGCATTTTTCCAACAAACTTAAGCTGATATCTAAGTCTAAAATGAAGAGCTGTATTTTATCCTATTGTCCATGGGCAACGTATGGGGCCACAATGTATTGAAATAATAATCCTTGCTTTCTGAAGAGAAATTGTTCTGTGTAATAATTTCTGAGGTGTGGTTTAAACTCCTGTCCTCCTCTAATTTCAGAAGTCATCTAAAATTATAATCAAACATGCTCAAACATATCTGTGGGCTTAAAAACACGGTGTGATCATGGTCGGCAAACACTGGATAGAAGGTCAAACTGAACACTTCCTAACAGGTCAAGAGTAAAAAAAAAAAATATAGAAAGATGAACCTCAAAAATCTACTACAGGGGTTACCTAAACTTTGCCCGGCCAAGGATCACATTGGTGATTAATTGCTTCATTAAGTCATGTTAAATGGAAGAGACTGAGTCACTTTTAATATGGCAACTTGGTCCTTAGAGATGACAGGCGCCAACAGGCAATGTGCCACCCTGATGTTTGCCATAGAGCTATGCAAGATTTAAGAGGAAAGGAAGTAAGTCATAGCATCCATGCATGTAGAGCTTATGTGAAAATGGTGGAAGTGAAGGCAAGGGCAAGAGGGACATGATGGCCAGGCACATGGGCACTAGGGATATTAACTTTTTTCTCAGATGAAAGTCAGTCTCAGGGCACATGACCAGTTCCCATCACCACCTGTTACCTGTGCAGGCCTCTCCTATGGCTGCCCTTGGGAGATCTGCCATGGACATGAAGGAAAGCGGGACTGGTCCCCTGGCCCACAGGCTGCGCTTCGGCCACCCCTGACCTATTAGAAAATGTTGATATTTTTCCCCACTACAACTCACAGAGTGCAAAAACAGCAAGCGTCAAAGTTTGAAACCCAGGCCTTCCCACCCACGCCAGGCCTGGCCTCCCCGGTCAGCTCCCCTGCCCACTCTGCCTTCCACCACCTGCTCCTCTGAGCAGAGGCGACCGCACTACACGGCCAGGTCGTCTGACCTGGCTCTGCAGCTGCTCGACTTACTGGCCCTGCTCAAGCGCCGTGTGTCTACGAGCAGCGGTGGCTCATGCATCTCCACGGTGGTGCAGGCAGCTGAGATGGGCCGTTCCTCTGGCAGCTCCTCCTCCACATCCCACTTGCTGCCGCTTGCCCCACTCACGCTGGTGCTGCTGCCGCCGCTGCGCGCCTTGCCCCACTCACGCTGGTGCTGCTGCCGCTGTTGGCCGCAGCGACAGGTGGTCCAGCTGGGGGTGGAAGTAGCTGCTCCAGTGGCAATTCCTGCTCGGGAAGGGGATGCCGGACACTGCTGGGGGTAGTGGAGCCTGCTGAGCTGGAGGGTGCCTTCCCTTGCTGCTTGGCTGCCGTGTTGACCCAGTTCTGCTCGGCTGCCAAGGCACGGTTGCTGTTGAAGTAGTTGATGACGGCTGGCGTGGGTGTGGGGATGGGAGTCGGGATGGTGACAGGAGTGGAGATGGGTGTAGGAGTCACAGCACGGTGCCTCTCCTCAGGAATTGGTGGAGCAACGGGGTAGCTGGCCATGGAGGCTGTGTTGGAGGGGGGCCGTCGTCTTGGAGCAGCCGCAGCGTAGTACTGCGCCACGGTCACCGGGGCCAACAGCGGTGTGACAGCACGGGTGTCAGGCAGAACAGGTGGAGGCGCAGCAGTCGTTACCACCATGGGTAGTGCTGGTGGTGGCAGGGCAACAGGTTTGGACTCCCCTGTTACCATGACTGGCGTCATTGTTGCGACGGGCATCTCAAGGCTGTACCGGCTTGTCATGCCCTGTTTAAGCTTCTTCCACCCCAAGTGGTACATCTCCAGCATGTTCAACAGCAGGGAGACAGAGGCCACCACCAACATGAAGATGATAAAGATGGTCTTCTCGGTGGGCCTGGAGATGAAACAGTCCACAGTGTGCGGGCAAGGTGAGCGGCTGCACTGGTAGACTGGCTTTAGCTCAAAGCCATACAGGAAGTACTGGCCCACAATGAAGCCCACCTCAAACAGTGTCTTGAAAATGATGTTGAAGACATAAGTACGGAGCAGGGCCCCTCCCATACGGATTCTACCACGTTCATCACGGATTGGGAGCTTCTCTTTCCCCTTTTTGACAAGAGGATCCTTGACGTTATTGCTGCCTCCTCCACTACCACTGCCAGACGCTGCTGCTCCTGGGTAGTTGCTGCTGTCTTTGACATTTCCCTTCTTTTTCAGCTCTTCTTTCTCTTTCCTCTTCTCCTCCATGCGTACAATGTGCAGCACGTGGCCCAAGTAGATGAGGGTTGGAGTGGAGACAAAAATGATCTGCAGCACCCAGAAGCGGATGTGAGAAATGGGGAATGCTTTGTCATAGCAAACGTTTTCACAACCAGGTTGCTGAGTGTTGCATGTAAAGTCCGACTGCTCGTCTCCCCAGACCTCCTCAGCAGCGGCCCCCAGCACCAGTATCCTGAAGATAAACAGTACCGTCAGCCAAACCTTGCCAATAACCGTGGAGTGCTCCTGTGCATTCTCTAACAGTCTCCCCAGAAAGCTCCAGTCACCCATTGTTTCAGATTTCTAGCCTACAATAAGAACATTAGAGCAATTAGAGCAATGTTAAAAAAATCTTATAATTATACAATGTCAGGGCAGAACAGTTTGATCCTCAACAAATGACATTTCTTAATTGCACTTTCTTTTCCAGAATATCAGACACCTACATTAAGAACTACATAAGCCTGTGACCATTCAGACACAGGTTTTGAATAGCAGAGTAGTGGGATGTTTAGTGGTTTCACCTAGCTGATACAGGTTTAAGAGTCTATACACAATGACAGGCAAGAAAGATTCATAACCAGAATTTCTATAAAATTAAAATATTTTTAAAAAATAGCTTCTCTGCTTCTTCCATCTGAGATGTCTCTAACTGTTCTTGCCTGTTTCTAGAAAAGTACAGATGGATATCAGTTCAATTAAACAGAATATTCCTACTATTAATGCAACTGCACTTGTATCAGAGTGTGATATGAAGTCTGCCTAACTAATAACTTTATTGTTATCAGGACGTAGTTACTCCAGCATTCAGGAGGTTAGTAATGTCCCACATCTCTGCAATTTTCATACTGTACCAGTAAGGAAAAATAATTACTCAAAACATACGGAATTTACTGCTTAATTTTGGAATGTGTACAGCAACAAGAAGCATGTTCTCACAGCCTACTCATGCTTGAATTTGTTAATTTCTAACAACAGAGAGTTATTTTAATAACTTGAAATATTGGGAACAATTAGAAATTCTGAGAGCAATGGTGGAAAGGTTTCTATGCCATTTTCCCTACTGTTCTGTCAGTTGGTGTTACTGAACCACATGTACTGCAACGTTATAAAAAACAAACACACAAACAACAAAACCAAAATACAACACAAAAACTCAAGGACACTTCAGCAACTGTGTACAGAGATTTTTTTGGAAAAATACAATTATACCCTATGACCTTACTACTACAAGAAACATCTGGTGTATGTTCTCAGTAGTTTCCGCCACTTCATGTATGATAAGCTGCCCGTGTCCAATTCAAGGCAGCGACACAACTTCTGATTTGGAAAGGCTTAAAGTACAAGATTTTTTTAAAGATCAGATTCCCCACAAGTTGCCTTCAATTGGGAAACAAGCTGTTACCTGCTGGCATCACTTCTATTACCCTTGGCCTGTTCCTAATTGGAATATATGTAATAATGTTAGAATATATGCAAGAAGTACATTTCATTCTCCTAGTGAGCACACTCCTATATTCCATATGTCAACCTTCAACTGAAAACAAAATAAAAAATTTTCCTTTCAGCTAAATTCAATACTTTCAGAAATACTTATATCTTAATTATAATTCAGATATAACAATTTGCATGCAAAAAACACTATCAGAAAAGACTGATTATTTTCTTGTTTAAAAATCTTAGACTATTTTATAAATATAACTGTATTACACTCTACTCTTTTTTTTTTTTTTAATACTTCTACTTCTTGCCCGAATACCCGTGTTTCTTACAATTCCCAAGAGGAAAAGGTGTTCACCATTACAGGTAGGAATTTACCACTGAGAAAATGTACTGTTCTCGGTAGCATATTTACTGTCATCTCCAACAAATGATGTCACTGTTTTTCCAGATGAAGCATTTCCAGTTGGTTCTGAACTTCTTTCAAGCTTTTAGTTAAGATAATTAGAGAATTAAAGTTATTTGAGTTACTTTTTTATAACTTGATTTTACTATGAGGCATCGTAACTGTGGAATAATAGACTTTCACACAAAAAGCAACAACACCCCCATTAGTATTTTGCATTTTTGTAAATTCTGGAATTCTACACACTTTTTTATCTCCACAAAGTTAATTCAACAAAAACTCCCCCTAAAAAAAGAGATCTTTGATGTTCTACAAAAACTCATTCCCTTTAATATAATTGAATTCTTTTTCCAGCATAGCATGATAAACTGCAAATGATGATATTAACAATGAAATACTGATTTTGTGTTGTAATGTCCCTGGTCCTAAAACAATTTTAAATTATTTTTTTAAAATATATTCAGACTTTTTTTAAGGAGTGTATTTTTCCCCTCTTAAAATAATAATTCAAAACTGAATAATTTTTGTTAGAAAACTTCATCTTTATAATCCTAATTTAATAACTTTATATGACTTTAAAATTTAACCCTGAACTTTAATTTTATGAGGTTTACAATATTTTGTATGGTGAAGTAATTTTAACCTTTAGAAGTATTAATTTTTTCAGGGAATAATTAATTCCTTTTGTATCTATTTTACAAAAAACCATTTTAAGATATGCCATCTTTGGACAGAACTAAACTGTTCTTTTGGAATGTTCTCATTTTGAGTAGTAAAGATTGCTATGTAGGAACACCAAAATGAATAATAAGGAAGTTTAGTATAATTCCAGTATTTTGTTTCTCTGCTATCCTTTGCATGATTCTGTGCCTCTCAGCTCAGTTCTCTCTGCCTCAGTCCTTGTTTTCCATCCAGCTCAAACAAAACAGGCAGCTCAGTTAATAACCAGTCAAAGTTACAGTTTGTTCTTTTGTTACTAATATTTGTAACAGAAAGTGTATTATTTAGCAAAAGTTAGCACATTCAATCTTCTTTAATTTATTAATTATGGTCTTTTTTCAGCATGGCTGCCATTACCCTTGTTTCCATTGTTATAGAGACTGCACGCTGTTCCTCATAAAGACAGATATTACCTCCTATTGTTTCAAAAAAATGAAGTCAATTTGCCCCCATGAAAAATTCTATCGCCTGCATGGTAAGGTGAACAGAGGCAGCAATCTTCTTTTTTCCCTATGGGCACACTGTAGTGTATCTCTTACTGAGATCAATAGGCAATGTTCACTATAATGAAAATAGGATTTTTTGTGCTTTTCTGAAGAATTATCTAGCTATTAGTGGAAGAAGAAAAATAACAATTTGCAAAAAGTAAAGATGACAAATAATACCATCTAATTTATTCTCAATCATTCTCCATTCACTAACACTACTGAAGATGGATTTTTTTCTGCTTTTACTAAAGGCTAACAATGCCCAGGCTGGGATAATTCAGGACATCAAAGACACAACACAATGCATTTCTCAAAGGATACACTTAAAAAAGCTATTCTAATGCCTACATTAATTAAAAGATTTATTTCTGAAAATTCACCCTGTGCACAAAGCAAAAGCATTTAAGCAGTGAGCAGATACTTCACAGCATCTTAACCATACAGAGGTGAAAACCCCAGTGTTCACCTTAGTACAAATTGTAGCAATCACTGCCTTCACTCCAAATGTGTATTACCCACAATACATAAATAGAAGAAGGACACTGTTTCCAAGGGCAGTGCAAAGATACATATCTCCACTGGCTGGAGGGTTCTCAGAAATCTAGGTTCTGTATCTTTTTTCAAGGTGAATATATTCTTGCTTGAGTATTTTATATATTCTTAAAGCAAACCTAACTCATGTGAAAATGACATCAACAATTTTAAAGGGGCGCTTTAACACAAATAATGATTAAATGACATCAAACAAAACCATATGGCTCACAGAGCACACAGAATATTTGAGTTGTTGTCATTAAATTCAACAATAAAGTATCTAACTCTGAATTTGAACAGTCACAACTCAGTATTTCAGCTGAGAACAATTCCAAGCTTGCTTTCATAGGATTACATAAACTTCAGCTCTACAGCACCACTTTCAGCGCTGCTGAAATACAGACCTACACAATTGCTCAGCCCTAATCTTATAGACACATTGTGAAATGAAACATTTTTTCTTTCTGTGCTTGGAAAAACACAGATAAAGAAATGAAACATCTTTATCTGTATTTCCTGTCGGTCGGGCAGAAACACCCACTAGGGAACGACAGCAAATCTGTCTCAGCATGGAGTCCGATACAATGGTATGAAAAGCAAGGACTTCATGAACCTTGGGATCATTTGGTAAAAACGGGGAGTCGTGAATTGTTTGTGTCACTTGAAAATCATTTCTCTGAGACAAATGCTGAAAAATGGGCAGTTCCAAAAAACTGGCGTGGCATTCTGTTTAAGAATCGATGTTGTGCTATTAATTACTAGGTTTAGTACATGCAAAAATACACTTTGCGGATGGTGTGTGTGTGTTTGTGTGTGTGTGTGACAAAGACAACAAACAAGAGAGAGAATAAATTTTAAAACCTGTGTTGTCATATATATATTCCTCTACAGGAGAGAAATCATTATCATGTGGTATCTGTAAACGTTTCAGTTATTATTTCTATTTCTGATGACGTCACTGAAGAGGTTCATCACTATATATCAAGTGTGTGAAACACAATATTTTAATTATTTATAATTTCACTTATACATTTATGTGTATTTATATGCACATATGCACACATATACACACATAACAAACTACACAGATATGTTACATACAGTACCAGATTATGACATCTGGTGTATTTATTACTTTATTATACTGGTACACCTAAGAAATGTCCCTTAGCAACTATGTAGAAATCAAACATTTCTTTGTCTGAATATGATTTCTTAAATTCAGTCCACATTTTCTTTAACTTCTTGTGATAGTCTAAAATCTTGGGATATAGGTTTTTATCTTCAACATTATCTCAATTTAAAAAAACAGTATGTGAAAAAAATGCTATTAAAAGAGACAACAACTTGCAATATTTCGCTTTCACACTAAACAGTCAACCATCTCCATTACAACCAGGTTTTTAACTCTGCTAATTTAAATCTGATAAAAGTAGTCACCTCATACAAAGTCTGCAGTGTGTCTATGTTGTTTCAGACAAACTGGCTGATGTGGAGGGACAGAATGAGCTACTATAATTTCCACTGAAACCTAATGGTTGAGGTCTCATAATGTGCTTTATAAACTTGTTTAAATAAGGACTTGAAAAAACACCTTTCCTCTTGCTCACAGTGTCATACTTTCAGAAAGATCAATTATCACTTTCATTGTATTTTAAGCACTAGTAAAAAATTAATCTCTTAGGTGATCTTGTTATTACCTTAAACTTACTTTACTGTTACGGATCCTCTTCCTTAAATCACAGGCAAGCCTTCTCTTGACAACTTCTTGACTTCACTTGACCTCTGAGTGAAAGTTTGGCCTGAGTAGAGGAAAAGCGCAAGGAGCGCAGGGCTGAGCCCAGGAGGAGAGCTACACCCCACCTGTTAAAACTCCTCTGTTCCCTGGCATAACAAATCTTTGTTTTAATTTGCTGCTCACAGGAGAAAAACAGGAACAAAAAGTAACCCCTTTTCTCCCCCAAAATACTCAAATGTCATCTTAGAGCTCTATGTTGGAATTAAAAGGCAGTGACTTACCAATAAAAGTCTGAAAGGTATGAAGGGTGTGGAGATACCAGGGGACTACAGAATAGCTGTCAAACATTAGGGCAACAGCCTCTACATCCCGGGCGAGTGAAGCATGAATGAGACAGATCTGTCAGGTGCCCACATACGATCAGCCACACGGATCTAAAAACTGCACAGTAAGGCATGTCCCGCCCCCCGCCCCTGATATACAAAGGAAAGATGAGCCTTTCTGATGTTCAAAGACTCAAGACCTTTTTTCACTGCAGAGAAGCAGTTACCCCAAAAGACAGCTATCAGTCTGAGAGGACTTCAGGCAATTTACAGAAACTGCGAGGGAGACGGTGCTATACACCCTGTTCAACCTTCTTAAGTACATTTGTATCTTATAGAAACCATTTAAGTATTATTCTAATTTAATTCTAAAATGTTCAAGTAGGATTTTCCCTTTTCTCTTCAAAGGGAAACTCTAGTAGCTCTGGCTACTCAGTTCAATTCTTTCTTCATATCTATGCCAGTGTCTTAAAGACCGAGCACACACACGGGATTTCTAATAAGATCTTAGGCTTTTGTGATTTCCTCAGTGAGTCAGGGATGAACTCAAATACTTTTCTAATACTCTTTTTGCCTACAGAAAAGAAAAAAAATCTTGCTTATAACATTGGCAATTATTTGCCTGATCAAGCCATAAATATCTTCCAAACAATTCCAAAGAATATTTATTCATCTCAAATACTTTACAGCCCTTGTGAGTCCTAAGTGAACAAGTAACTGGCATGTTGTGGTAACTCTAAGACCGAAGATGTGACTAGAGTGTGGTAAAAGTCTGGTCAACACAGGGAGGCCACCCAGCCCTCTACCCCACTATCAGCAGACAGTGTTTGTAAGGGCCGGGTAACTCGGAGCTCACCTCAAGAAACCCCAGAAAACCTGGCGCCCAGGCCAGGACCGAGGGGCACGGCAAACGGGCAGAGGCCCCAGGCAGGTCCCCGCCTCCCGCCGCCAACGCGGGGTCCGTTTCGTTCCCCCCGGCGGAACCCGCACCCCGGGCTGCGGGCCCCTGCCCTGAAGCCAGCTACACAGCCCAGGGTCGCTCTACTTACGCTTTGCGGGAGCAAG
>NW_010202348.1:0-14558 GCF_000695765.1 Mesitornis unicolor
GTGATATTTTATTAACATACTAAATTACTTTTGTAAACATAAGTTTTCATTATTCCTTATTTGTATACCAGGTATGGTATGTGTAGTCTTCCAAGACTGCCAAAAAAGATATTTCTCTACCTGGGACTATAAAATCTCTACCATGACCTGGCAACCAGATCTGTGCCTAAAAATCCTTAAATGAAAATGTTAAACAGATCTTTTCTTGCAAAAGAAATACAGGGCTTGAGAACTTACTAAGCAACAATTACTTACAAAGAGAAGAGAGTTAAGACCATTTAGCAAACCATGAAATTTAATAGGCATTTTCTTACAGCATCTCTTTGCTGTTTTTAGAAAGTCTATTCTTTGTGTATTAACATGCACATACTTGTAAGAAAAGCTGCTCTTTTATTCGAATAAGATGATACTTATTTCATCCTTTTCCTGATATATTCACCTTTTGTGGTTTTGGAAGAAAACTAAACAAAAATCACATTTGAAGTGTGGCTTTATTTCTACTTCTTATTTTTTCAGTCAGTGTTTATGTGGTAATCTATTTGATCCATCAATAAAAATGATGTCTAGATTATTTTACTACCCTAGAAATGCTATCTTATTGTTGTGCTGTTTGCTGAATTATACAGGAATTATCAGAAATAGTTATTACTTCTACTTTGCCCCTTATATTAATACTATATTTCAATGTACTACTTTGACAGACTCATTAAGACACAGGAGAAGACTGGAGAGCAGTACATCTTCTCCTGTATTTTAATATTGTGAATACACAGCAAATGCTTCACTCTCAGTTAGAACTGACAAAAAGGAAACATTTAACAGTTTTGAAAACCTGACTTTCTCTGACTGTGCCTTGGGTAATGTCCTGGTTTTACTGGTATTGAATCATAGAACTCCATTCAGCAGAGCTTCATTTCTGAGAGAATTGCGGCATTCAATTTTCCCCACCCCTCCCCTCTGCATAAAAGGACGGAGGAAAAGGAGTGAAAGCCTGAGGTTTTCTGGGACACATGATTCAGGACAAACAGCCCAGGTGTGATCCAAGCCGACCAACTGAATGTAATCCATACCATAAACATCATGCTTATTATAAATTGAGAAGTTTGCTGAGGATGTATTTTTTCTTCAGATGGCTGCTGGCCCTAGAGGTCTCATCCACCATTCAGTTCCCCTCCCCTGCTCAGTGACAGTCATGTTTTCTTTGGAGCTGTTCCCAATGTTGGTGGGAACACACACTCAGCAGCTGTGTGGTGTTTAACTGCTTGCTGGGCTAAACCATGACAGGTAACAGGGCTAAGGATAATATCTTGTCATAAATATGGAGTAATGACAAAATTATTCTTTTATTTCTTCAGAGTTGCCTGTAAGGTTTCTCAGGTTTCGAATTTCAGTGAAGCATTTTAATACTTGAAATATTTTGCCATTACAGACTTACCCATATAGTTCTTCTGAAGGCTTTGGAGAGCTTGGTTTTGCAAATAAATTGCTAACATGGATTAATGATGACATCTTTGGTCACAGTTTTGTTTTAATTTGAGCAGAACTGCACTTTATAAGAGTGAGTATATATAAGTGTCTCACTTTCCTTGAGTGAGGCAAATTTTTTTGTCATTCTGCACTGCAAGGAATCCATTGTCCTCAACAAGCTTTATGTTGCTTCAAGCAGCACCCCCACAGTATCATTTCTTTGATAAAGTAGCGCTTTTTTTTTCTCCCAGGTGATGGGGGATAGAACAAGGGGAAATGGCACCAAGCTGTGCCAAGGAAGGTTCGGGTTAGAGATAAGGAGGAAGTTCTTTACTGAGAGGGTCGTCAGAACCTGGAACAGGCTGCCCAAGGAAGTGGTGGAGTCACGATCCCTGGATGTATTTAAAAAGCGGGTAGATGAGGTACTTAAGGATGTGGTTTAGTGGGTAGACAGGAATGGCTGGACATGATGATCTCAGAGGTCTTTTCCAACCGAGCGATTCTGTGATTCTGTGATTCTGTGATTCTGCTTTTCAACTCAATGTATCTGTTTACTATATTTGTATTTCACTTAACTGTTGCATCTTCTATCATGAGGAAAATCTTATAGCTTCTTTTACTTGTGACAAAGCAGGCCAGGAAGTTTCCATTTTTGAGACTGAAAACCAAAACCCAGTTAGTTCTGTACCCTCAAAGTAAAGACTTATCTATTGGGTTGGCCAAAAAGTAATTGTGTTTTTTTTAAAAGATGGACATACATGTTTTGAAATGTAACAAACTTAATTTTAAACTGCAAATTCATTATGTAACTTGACAGCTGTTTTAGAAAAAGAAAGTGCGTGACTTTGTTAATAATTATTTATTTGGTGTCGATTTCAAAACAAAAAATCAAAAGGAACATTTTCATCATATTTTGCTGTATTACTTACAAAAAGGAAAAGATGATGTGCCAGCTCATAAAACATTATGTGATGTGTATGGTGAAGATGCCTTAAAACTATGGCAGTGTCAGAATTGGTTTGCTAAATTTCAATCTGGAGATTTTTATGTTAAAGGTGCGCCACGCTCAGGAAGACCAATCAACGTTGATAATGACAAAATAAAAGCATTGACTGAATCCAATCGGTGTTTAACAACACAAAAGATTACTGATAATCTTAACATATTGAAATTGAGCATTGAAAACCAGTTAGAACAACTTGAATACATTAGGAAGCTCAGTATTTGGGTATCACATGAGCTCAAATAAAATCACCTCCTTAAGTGTGTTGACATCTGCAATTCTCTCTCGAAACATGAAGAAAATGATCCCTTTTTGAAACAGATGATAGCAGGTGATGAAAAATAGATCTTCTACAACAGCAAAAAAAGGCAAAGATTGTGGAGCAATCATGATGAACCAGATCAAAGCCCTTCAAACGCAGGTCTTCACCAAAGGAAGGTGATGCTGTCAGTCTAGTGGGATTTCAAAGGTATCGTGTATTTCACACTGCTTCCAAGGAACCAAACCATTAATTCAGATGTGTACTGTCGTTAGCTGGATAAATTAAATGATGCCATCAAGCAGAAGCATCCAGAATTGGTGAATCATGAAAGTGGTGTGTTTCTCGTAAAAAATTGCTGCAGCTTGGACAGGATGTGTTACCACATCCACCCTATATGCCAAACCTGGCACCATCAGACTACCATTTGTTTTGTTCTTTACAAAACACCTTGAATGGTAAAACCTTCACTGCTGATGAGAATATAAAATAATTCTTGGAACTGTTTTTTTTGCTGTAAAAGATAAAAACTTTTTTGAGCATGGAATCATGATGTTGCCTGAAAGGCAAAGGTAATTGAGCAAAATGGATGCTATATTTTTTAATACAGTTTTTGTTTCCCATGAAAAATTTGCCTTTCATGTACCCAGAATAAATCACAATGACTTTTTGGCCAACTCAATAATTCTAACTGACATAAAATCTAAATTAAGTAATACGCTAGACATAAACATTAACAAAACAGAGAGGAACCATATTAGCCAGCTGAGCAATTACAACAGAAGAGCTGAAGGTCAAGGTGAGTTTAGTATCTTCTGAATGTGCACAGAGTGTAATTGTTCAGTTTAAAAAAAGAAATGTGAAGGCATCCATTTTGATGTTCAGCCTTGGAGGATAGCTATATTTATCACTTTCATGCACTCCTTGCCCACACAAGAGTGGTGTTCATGTGGCAGCAATAGTCTCAGGAGAGCACTAGTGAAACTTTGTGGAGACCTTGCTGTCTTAGTGTTATAATGTGAGATATATGAATATGCGTTGGCAACATTATTTCAATGAAAAATTGTTGAGGCTTCTGCTACAGATACATTAGAAGGTCAATTGTGAGATTTAGATTGGTGTAATGCTTTGAATTCAAGGCTACAGAGACCACTTGAGGTTTCCATTATGATACTTTGATGGGTGATTAGTCTAGGAAAATTATTCCATTTCAAACCTGAACCATTAGAAGAATGATCATACATTATGAGACACTACACTATATTCTGACAGTGTGATTATTTCACTATTGTGCTCATAGTAAAATAAAATGAATGGCAAATTAGAAACTCTAAGTGTGACTTCCGAATAGCATTACAGGCAAAGACAGAAAACCAGATGACAGTACCTGTCTCACACAGGTCTCACCTCCACAGAGCAAGAAGACTGTGGATTTTCCCCTTTGTCTCCCTAATCTCCAGAAGAAAAATTATGTAGGTCAAAATCCTTCTGTCTTGCCCAGGGACCTCAGTGACAGATTGCTTGGTGGTGAGCAGCTGGCTTACTATCTGCCAGTAAGCAGTACCAGTCATAGATACTGTAACAATGTAATGTTGATATCAAAATAACAAGAGAATACAAAGATGATCAAGGGAGTGGAGCATCTCCCTTATGAGGAGCGGCTAAGGGAGCTGGGTCTCTTTAGTTTGCAGAAGAGGAGACTGAGGGGAGACCTCATTCATGTTTATAAATATTTAAAGGGTGAGTGTCACGAGGATGGAGCCAGACTCTTCTCAGTGACAAACAATGATAAGACAAGGGGTAATGGACACAAGCTGGAACACAGGAGGTTCCACTTAAATTTGAGAAGAAACTTCTCAGTGAGGGTAGCAGAGCACTGGAACAGGCTGCCCAGAGAGGTTGTGGAGTCTCCTTCTCTGGAGACATTCAAAACCCGCCTGGACGCCTTCCTGTGTAACCTCATCTAGGTGTTCCTGCTCCGGCAGGGGGATTGGACTAGATGATCTTTTGAGGTCCCTTCCAATCCCTAACGTTCTGTGATTCTGTGTGATTCTGTGATAATGACAACATTCAGATTACAATTAGGAAGGAGATAGACCTCACTTATTTGAGAATTAACTAGCATGACTGTATGATTTTACTATGTATTACTATATTATGATTTTCTTGGCATATTTTTTAAAGTGTCTGTTTCAGACCATTGTAAGAAATGGCAATATTAGCAAAGGAATAATTTGTTTAATGTGTTATGGAAAATCTAAATGAAGTCGGATTAATAAAATAGTAAGAATCCCTGTTTTAAATGTGTAGGTAATATGAACGTCAGACAGCTTTTTTCTCCACCAATCTGTTGTTTAATTTCACTTTTTACTTTTTGATCATATTCATTTCATACCTGTCTAGTGACTAATGTGGCAATGTTTGCTTAACAATCAGTGTTGCAGATGGTGCCATGCCTGGAGGTGGAATCACATATGGAAATTTCATTATAACTTAAGAAATGAAACTGTTGATTTAGATTATGCTATTATGAAAAAAAATAAATTAATTTTCATGTGATGCTAAATTGCTGGCATAGTGACAAAACCATAAAAGCAAGGGAATGTTGTCGTAAGGCTTTCAGAAACTGCTTTACTCTTCCACTAGAAACTAACAACAGGCATGGCTCCACACGCTCTGAGATACGGAGTTCATCTATCACTATGGATGTTGCATTTCCCAAAAAAACATAGACAGAAAGATGCTTTAACAAATATCTTTAATTTGTTGTTGTCACTGTCTTGTCACACTTAAAAGAAATATAAATTGAAATATTCAGCCTCTTGTCTAGCAGCACTGGAAATTTCTGCCTAACTGTGATGAGGAAATTTTCAGAAACCACCTATAAATATGTTACTTTTGAGGCATTTTAGGGATACTCATATTTTCTCAGGAAATATCAAGGTAATATTGTCATGCCTAAGTTTGCCTCTGATCTGACAGGTTTTGCAATACCAGTGGTTCCTATGCATGGCAAAGCATGTTGCAATGCACATCTCCAAGCCTCTCTTTTTCATGTTAAGCTTTCCAGACCTCTCTCAATGGGTCAGTTGAAGACTTCTGTCTTTCAGCACAGTAGCCAGATTTCCTCCATTAAGACCAGCCAAATGCACTTTCGCTGCTCCCAGTGCTGCTCATGTGTTTCACATTAAACGACTACGCAAAGAGAAACGGGCTCTGTTGATCTGCACATCCGTAGGCTGAGGAAAACTTGAATCCCACACAGTATTTCTTGCTTGCTCCCACAGTCACAACAGTAGTGACAAAATGTTCTATGCTTGTCTGGAAGAGTTTAAAATAACAGACCTAGTACTCTTAATTGACAAATATACTTCAATGGATTTATATAAAAGTTCTTTTTCTAAACAGGAAGCTGTTTTATCGCCTATGTTTTTTGAATGTTACACAACGTCTCA
The DNA here is from genome assembly GCF_000695765.1 of Mesitornis unicolor. Classification (NCBI taxonomy): domain Eukaryota; kingdom Metazoa; phylum Chordata; class Aves; order Mesitornithiformes; family Mesitornithidae; genus Mesitornis; species Mesitornis unicolor. The sequence continues at coordinate 6,185 of NW_010202348.1, forward strand.
CATTGCTTGAAGTACGTTTCAGTTTCAGTAGTCAAACTTGTAAAGATCTTCATATTTCCATTGGGAAGTTTCAACTCTGCCTTGCAAGATGCCTAATGCTTAATATAAACTTCTTGTTCGTAGTTCTACTATTTAGATTTAGTAATTAAGTTACATCCCCAAATCCACCATAGCAATAATTTAGGGTATTTCTGGCTTTAGGGGCCTGTGTGCTAATTGTAGAAACAAATTTATTCACAGTAAATTAAGACAAACAGGAAGGCCTTCAGCTGAAATACTGTGGAGAATGTTTGCTAAAGCTGAAATGGATTAAAAAGCTTCAGTAAGACTTTGTACTACCAACCTAAATGAAACATGTTTCAGAATTTAAACATAAATAGATAATTTAGTTTTTAAAATACCTAGGGAGTATTAACTGAGAGTCATGCATGCTAAATCTTGAAGAGATGCTACTGCTTTAGGCTTTGCTAGCATAACTGGCAGGGTGTATTTCTACTTCATGGAGAACACAGAAATCTGCTAAAATGTTTATACTTAAACATCTGCTTGTGCTTCATTTTGTACAGGTGCATCCTTAGATTTAACTTTGATAATTTGGATGATCATTATATTTTGATGCACTGTTATATAGCTGTAGTTAAAACATAGGTACTGCTTATAGTAGAAAACTCTTCACTTAGATACTGCTGTGTTTATATAGTGCTTTTCTATGGCACCCAAATTCTGTTGCAATGTCTGGAAATTAGATAATCCCATAACAAGAAAAGTACTAATACCTGGTGTCTCATCCATAGATGAACAGCAGATGTAGAGACTTAAACATTCTGATAATAATCCAATAACTGCTGTTAGTAATACATTAGTTCAGCAGATACTACTTTTCTTTGGGCAAAATGCATTTCTGAATGTAATGAGATCTTTCTCCTTTTATTTTCCCTTTGTTGAGTACATGCGATGGTTTTAAATCCGTGCCATATTTTTTTCCATGGTTATAGGACTACTTGGTGAATAGGCTACAAATTCGACATACACACTTGCACCGTTTAACCACGAGAAGGATGCAGGAACCTTCTTTTGCTTTCAGCCAGAGAATAGAGAACTTAGCTGTCCATAGAGAGAAGTGATTTTACTGTCTTCGGGGTGTACATCAAGACAGCTTCGTGATGCAGCCCAGTAGTGGGGCAGAGATTGATGAGGGGGATGCACCACTCCATGCACTGGGCAGTGTAGGGGAGGCTCGCACCCCCCCGCTGAACCATCTCCTCCCTAGGGAAATGCAGCACAGTGCTGTGTGGTTGGAGTGCAGCTGATGAAGAAGGAGAGGACCTGCTTCCCTTCAGACTCAACTCTTTTTCTTCCCTTTTCAGCACCAATTTCTGTTCCTCAGACTGATGAATCTGGACCAATAAGCTAAAGGGGGAGATAAAAAGACTGCATGGCTGGGTCCTTGTACTAAATTCTAACAATAAATTATTTAACACTTCTTTATGGACAGGTAAGGCCATCAATGTGTTCTGGAGAATAGCGAGCTGCCTGTGTAAGAAACATTCTTTCTGCATTTGTTGACCTAATGACATGCTAGTTTTAATAAAATTCTTCAGAACATCCAGTTTCTGGAAAAAAAATCTCAACTTTGAATAACCCTCCTGGAGGTACAGTTTCACTGCAAAATCAGAAATGTTTCTGATCTAGCAAAGCTTGCAGGAATAAAACACAAAGAGTATGCTATCACAGAAGACATAACTCAATTTTAGGCAGTGGAATTTTGGTTGTATACAACATAACTTGTTCCTAAGCTCTTCGTGATTTGAAAGTGTGCTAAGGATATGTATTGTAGGGTGGTATCTGAGTTCCCATTTCTTGCCCTCATGGCATGGCTGAGCTTTCATGATTTCTATAAGTAATTCAGCATAGTTGTTTTGACTCCCATGTAATGTTTAGAAGAACCAACTCATGTTTTGTTTATTTGGAAATATTTTCTTTAACAGAATGAATGCAATTAAACATACATTTATTAATTATTTATTATTATTTAGTAGATTCATGTATTACTTTTTATAAATTTATAAGAAGAAATAATAAATAATAATAAATTTATAATAAATAGTGTTATATAATTTATAATTTTATTTTTAAACAGATTTATTTATTATCAGAGACCATCCAGCTTTCTCTGTTACTGATTGTTAATCGTTAAGAGTTTAATTTACTTTACTTTTAATAGATTTATTTTAAGCTTTCCTGATTTATTGAAATAGTGAATTTGCACATTGTATAAGCTGTTCATAGATTTCAGCTGCTAGAAAGTTGTTAAGGATATGAATCTATTTTGCCTTCAGGCGTGTCTGTCAAGCACCGACCTGCAAATGAAAAAATAATTACATACTGTTTCAGATTATGTTTTGATGATAATTTTGATACCCAATATAACTGAAACAGGCTTTTTCTTCAGGGGAGAGTAAAATCAGAGAAAAAACCACTTTGTTCCAGTGGAAGGAGCAGAGCCATTTATACTTACTTTAAAAAAAAACTGTAATCAGGACTGGAAGTGCTCTCTGTGAAGAGCAAAGGATATCATGTCTGAGAGACAGAATGGGTATGATTTGTCGTCTTCCTCTTTCAATTCCTGAGGGAAATATCTACAGCACTTCAGAAGAGGATTACTTCACCTAATCACCTGTCCCCATGGATAGTTGAGCAGATGTGTGTTGTAACTACAAAGGGGTGAAAATTAAGCAGGCAGAAGGTAGACCCTGAGCTCTGGGTGGCAATACCTGTAGGCAGCTCATCTGCTCTTCTGTTCCCTTCCCTAACAGTGTTTCTGCCACAGATAAATTTGTGGGAGCTCTTCAGCTCTGATGGTAAAGAGGCAGCATCTCCCTTGCAGGCAGTGATTATGAGCTGTGTTTTGTCCATAGTTTCCTATAATTAGAATACTCATTCATTAAAAAGTCCAGAAGGGGGAAGAAAATTAAAGCAGTTCTTGCTGTTAATTCTAGTTTTCTGTACCTGCTTTACCTACTTTCTTAAATCTGCCAGGTTTACCAAAGGTAAGGATAGTAAAAAAATAAAGAATAATTAGAATCCAGCTCTAAACCTATGGAGTTTAACCTATAAGGAATGAGAGTTTCTTTTTCCTTGGAGAGAAGTGAACTGGATGGGTGAAGAGCTGACTGAACTGCAACCAGCAGCTGCTTACAAGCGGCATCCTCAGAGGTCACCACTGGGGCTGATCTCATTCATTATCTTCATTAGCAATGTGGAAAGGAGATGGTGCACAGCCTTGGCAAGGTTGTGGGTCCCACCAAGCTGGGGGGAGCGGCTGGTACACTGGGTGCATGGCCACCATGCAGGGAATCCCCAACAAGCTGGGTTGCTGGAAACCTCATGCAGCCCAACAAGCACAAATGTAGAACTCTGTGTCTGTGGGGGAATAACCCATGCAGCTCCTGCACCAACTGGGGCTCATCCACTGGGAAGCAGCTGGGCAGGAGAGGACATGGCGGCCTGGAATATTCGTGATGAAGAGGACTCAGCAGCATGTCTTGGTAGCAATGAAACTAAGCCCTCATCGGGATGGCGCTAGAACATGTATAGCCAGTTCAAATTAGATACAAGGAAAAATGTCCCACAGTGAGAGTGATTAATCCCAGGAGAAGGTTTCCCAGAGAAGCCTTGGAACAGGGATAACTTTGGAGCTATACCTGCTTTGAGCAGGACCTTGGATCCAAGGACTTTTTCCACCTATTCTGTGTTTCTAAGTCAAAGTAGAAAAGTGTAGGCTATGCTTCACTGCTCCTTAAAGATAAAGATTTATCTGGGCAGGGGTCCTGTGCACTGCTTCATCTCACAGATAGGATAGTTTCTGTCAATGGAGCAAATACCGAAAGAGGGGACAGGAGGATGATGGAAGAATGGAATCAACTCCCTTTTGGAGTCATCCCAAAGCAACAGTAGTCTCTATGGATTGTAAAAAGGGCAGCCTGGAGAATTATTATACCAACCAAAGTGCTGGCATAAATTGACCTAAATTATATGAGTTTGGCATAATTTTGTCTGTTTACATGAACCGAGCTGTATGATGAGCTATTTTTAACTGGTGATAATGAGATGAGAAAGATGAGTCCAACTGTGCAGAGATAAGACTGGAAATTGGAAATCTCTTCACAAATCTACTGCATGCTAAATATTTTTCATAAATGCTTTGAAACTGCTCAGATGGAAAACATTGTACAAATGTGAAATAATATTACTATATTATCGTGCTTTGTATAAATGCTTCTAGCAATAAAAGGAGATGAGGAACACAATCCTGCTACCACATGCAATTTATATTAAGTAGAATTACCTACAAAGAGAATCTTTTAAGAGTCTCTAATTAGAGATCAGCTATCTTTCAAGCTAATACCAAATGATTAGTAACTACAGTGAGATAATCTTCTACCTGGCAGGTAACTGTACAGGATATCAAAAATGGGTATATAAAATAACAGAAATGGAGTACAGAAAAAGAAAAACATAACAAGAAGGATTTTAAAATAAAATGTGTCTGTACCAGTAGGTTGTGGTTAGCTACTGTATCAGTTTCCAGAAACTGTTGAGTCTTTCCAGTACCAGTCTATATATAGATAAGATTTTAATTTTATTGAACAGCATAATGTTCTTCTAATCTCTTATGTTCTGAAGACCACAATGCTTTCTACCATAGTCTCCAGTGGCCATGGGCTAATACTTAGTGCCTTTTACTAGAGCATATAGATCTGCTTAGTTCGTTTTCAAGTTTATGAGATGCCTGGGTAGAAGAGAACAGACAAACATGAAATATGAATGTCTGGTCTGTGATCATTATGTGTGCATTTTAAGATATTAATTTTTTCAGTGGGATTAAGTTTTAAGACATTTTAAAGATCCACATTTATATATTAGACTATGTATTTCAGACTATTTTTCTGTACTGCCTACTCAGCCTGTGCAACTTTCACACTGAGTAACTGTTTTCTGCAGAAATTCTAAATAAAGAATAACTTTCATCTCATGCAAACTCAAAACTAATCAGGTGTTACCTGTTTTACATCACTGCATGAATGTCTTTGGCAAGGATTAGAGAAGCACAGAAACAAGGGGAAAATGTGAAGTTACAAAGGTTAGGGTATCATTGCAGTAATTCTCTAAATTTTAAGTAAACAACAGAAAATGGGAAATAACTTGTATTATACAGCTTCTGCAAACTGACAAATTAGAGGAGTACAGTCACTGAGTAGTCATATTAGGACTGAGTGAAAAGGAATAAACATTAATAAATATGAAAACAATTTCTAAATAAAAGGTTTTGTTGACTATGGTTGCATCCCTTTCTAATGTCTTTTTGGAAGTGTTTAAGCAAATCAAGGTTTGTGTTGGCTAACACCCAAGATTTATTTAATCACAAAAAGACATTTTTTGGTGACTAAGCAAAATTAATTTGAGTGAAAGCCAATTATGGTTTATAGAGGTTAGCTACAGGAAAGAAACAATGTTAGTCACTATGCTTATGTATAAGATCACAGACGTAATAAGGAATTGTAGGTGACTAAATAATCCACAAATTGGGTTTTTTTTAATTTAAGAAAAAAGTAAAAAACTAAGCTAATTTAAAACAAGTACTGTATGTTCTCAGGTAATTCACTAATTAGAGGAAAAGAGTAGACTCTCTAAATATGTTACATTCAAAATCTTTTAGTTTTCCCATTTCATTATATCTTCTCTTAGATTAGAAATTAAACTAATTTATATGTAAAGCCGTATACTAGATCCACTTAAATGTGTGACAAAGTTTTGTAAATTTCATTACCATTTCCATTTTTTTCTTGCTATTTTTTGCCAGCTATGTCCAAGTTACACATTAACCATAAAGTTTTGCTTTTCCAGAGTATCTTTAAGTAGCTCCTTGTCCTATTTCTGAAATTCGCTTGTGTTCATACCCAAAGCCCATTAATGCTAAGAAGACAACTTCAGTGCATTGTTCCCAAACACCCAGTCTATGTATTTCATTATCTGCTAGACCAGATTCTATCTGGTAGATGCTTAGGTACAAAAAGGAGCAGGAGGAGAGAAGGCTCCTGGCCTTTCCAGGGTGCCCTTTGCAGGATTTAGGTGCTTTGAAAACTGCTTCACTTTCTGAGGTCACTGCCTGTTTCTTGCTCCTGTCCCAGTAAAGGCCAGCAGCAGGAGACCCTGGAGCATGGAGAGAAAATGGGATTTGGTACCACCCCTGCTCTGCAGTGCCTGGGAAAACCACCTGGTGAGGAAGGAGATTCTGCATCCTTTTACAAGGCAGAGTTCCTCCTCAGTGTGAATCATTGAATATTGAATACAGTCTAGCCTGTGATTTGCTATGGCTCGCACCTGTATGATGTTTTTGATATTCATTTTGAGTCTGCATCATTTCTATGAATGATATTAGAAAACTCTGTTTAGATCTGAGCTGCCAAATTTGATTGGCTAATCTTTAGCTACAGGATTGCCATTGCTAGTTTGGGATAAAAACAATACAAACTCTACTGCCTGGAGGAAGATGTTTTTCTCGCTTATTTGATACCTGACATTGTTTTTGCTGAAATTTATTCACTGTGATTTCTTCAGCAACCCATTTCTATGCCATGTTTTTTTTGTTGTCATTTTAATTTGCTGCTTTCTCAGTTCTTCAAATCATGTTCACTAAGATATGACAGAGTACAGTTTTAAAGCAGAAAAAGCAGTGGTAACCACACAAATCCTTTTAAATCCAATCTGCTGGGTAACAGAGTAATACTTGCAATTGGTGGGAAATCCAGATATGCTTTTATCTCTCTGTAGATAGAAATTTCTCTAGAAGTTTTGCATTGGCTTTGCATTTTCATTTCATGATTTTTAAAGTGATTATATATTTTGGGTAAGTTAAAAAGGAAACTATTTAAGTGATACATGTAGGTATTTCCTTCTTGTATTCTTGTTTGTGCTTTGTAAAACTTCTGTAGAATATTTAGTTCTGATATTAGTAAGGTAACAGAAACACTGAGTTGAACTGTATATGACTGATGCCTGTGTATTTTATCCTCTGTAGTCAATGTTTAGAATCCATTTTTAATTTAGAAAGATATAGAGTCAATTCAACTTGTACATAACATATTAAATGAATAGATGATAATCCTACAGCACATAGGATGGAAAGAATCTTGATTGCATGTTTTATGTCCATTTGTGACAGTTCCTTGTAGACTATGAGCTCTCAAAAAGCAGGACTGCAAGCAGAGAAGTGGGCATTTGCAAGTGTGCTGCTTACTGCCGGCTGTTTTTTTATCTATTTGGTCTTTCCAATGTGCTTTTATTCCCTTTCAGAATGCAAAAATATTCTTTATCTCCCTTGGCATAGCTGGAAAAAGAGACGACAACAAGATGATGCCTACAGCATGGGCTAAAGCTATATAACATCTCCTACTCAGGTATACAACAGAATCACATGTGGGGTGGAAAATGCAGCTATACACAAAATAGAAAATTAGGCAAGCTCGTGAGTTAGGGGTGCTCAGGTAAGTGGCATAGGAGAAGAGCTTAAATGGGAGACAGAAACCTGAGGGTATGTTTGGCATACCCAGGAGCATGGTGTGCCAGCACAGGGCAACTGCGGGAGCAAAGCCTGCAGTGAAAGGGGGCAGAGGAAGCCAAACCTGACGGTCTTCTTCATACTGCCTCTCAGATGGGACCTTGCAGAGAATGGGTCCTCAAAACCACACCGGGTTTTGCTTCAAAGGAAGCTGGCTCATTCACTTGGAAAAACAGCTGTACTGTTCGCTCACAGCTATGAGCTTTGGACAGCAAAGGACTTAGGAGCAAAGTTATATGCTAGTATATATGCTAGGTGTATCCATAGGTATCCAATTAGACACTGCTTTGGCTCCACAGTCTAACACAATTTCCTGCAGCACACAAGAGCTCTACTTCCACGACAGATGGATAATTCTGGTATCATGAAGTCTGCACATAAACTCTGAAATAAAAGCTGATATAACAGCTGAAATGGCCACTAAGGATTAAGACTGCATCCTGTGAAGGATCTCATCATGGAGCAGGGAAGTGCCAACAACAGTTTTTCTCTCTAAAGCCTTGCTGTGACTTCACCTGCAACAACTTCACTCAATTCAAGGCACTCCTATACCGGAAAGATAGTGACATATCAGAAGTATAGAAAAGAACAACAGGAACTGTTATGAAGCTGGATAGATGGATTAAAAGAAGTGTTGTCAAGAGAAAGAAATTATAGGAGGCTACCTACATTTGAAGGAGATAAAAAACAGAAGGATTGGATCATCACTAGGAGCAGCATGTGGGATTGCTTTTAAACTGGGGGCTTCCTGCT
>NW_010202348.1:14589-44447 GCF_000695765.1 Mesitornis unicolor
AGAAAATAATCCTTGGCATTTTTTCTCTCTTCCACTTGGCTCCAGCCCATACTTAGAATTGCACTAATGTTTTGTATTTGTATCATAGTAAAGGACCAAAACTGCTTCCACAACAGAAGACACATTGCTCAAGGCACTTTCCTACCTTAATTTCCATACAGCAAACAAGCAGAAGAGTACTAACACTAAGTGCTCACTGGAGATAGTCAGCCAAATTATGCTTTCACAAGTACTAGGTCAGTGGAGTCCATGCACACAGCCAAAAGCTGGTTTGTCCCATAGTGTGAGATAGAAGTAAAGCAATAGTAGTTGAACATTTACACACCTTAATGAAGTCATATTTAATATGCTGTGAGCGTTTCTGGTCACCTTCTTATAGTAAGGTTATTTTAGCAAAGAAGTGGCAGCAGGGGGCAATCAGTATAGTATAATGCAGAGACTTAAGCATTTCAATTTTTTTCTGGACATTTGTGAAAGTAGGACTGTGTTAAAAAGAAAAAGGAGAATTGGAGAGCCATTGACGTACACAAAGCCTGCCACCTATTTAAATTCCTGTGAGGGATAAGAACACAGGTTTGTCACTAATATAATGTGAGGAAAAGTTTAAAACTATTAATTAGCTATGATTTCTTTAAAGTGTAGTTAACAAATATGGCTGCAGTCAGTCTGGATTAGAGTATTGTTGGTTGGTAGGAGAATATTAAATGCTACTCACATCAATGCTTTCCAAATAAATTTTTCCACTATAGTGCAACAACATTTTGTTATGGATTCGATGTGCCACTTCCAAATTAAGCTTAGGGAACTCTGAGGACTTTAAGGGCTGAAATCCAGTTTAAATTGCAGTCTTTTGGAACTCACTTTCAATTCCCGGATAAAAAAAAAGTTTCAGATTTTGCTGCAGTTGTCTCCCACTCTCACCTGCTCCCTTAGGTATAGAAATGCGGACAGACAGCAGATTTGTCTCAGGCCCCGTTTCCTTCCTTTGTCTGAGGACAGAATCAATAGACTGAAGCAGCAGCCAGAAATCTGCAGCCATATGCTGCCTGTCTGCATCTGTACTAAATCCCAGAGGAGACTTTAAACTTTTTGCTTATTACAGGACAGTTATGTAGAAAAAGTAAAATTATTTCTTTTTCTTAAGGTCTAAATACTAATTAAATATGAAATCCTTCTCTCAGTTTGCTTACAGTGGTTAGCTTTACTGAGGACTCCTCTGTTGTTCCTATGGATTGTTTCTCTTTGTGCAGACAGATATCCCGATTCCCTTCAAGCTGCTATTGATTGCGGCACAGAGAGGTTTCACCTCCACTGTTTTAAATGCATTCTGTTCTTTAAAAGTGCGACATCAACAGCTGCCCCTTATTTGCTGCTCATCCTGCAGGTCGGTAAATAGAGAGGATGGAAAAGTTCTCGCTACCCTGCAGAGCAAGCATATCACACCACCATTTGTGCCCTTGCAAAAGCACATGAAAGTATGTGCCTTTATGAAAGTATTCCCTTCTGACATGCAAAAGATTCAACAAAAATTCAAATTAGATTCTCAGAGCATTACTGATTTTGGAAAATATTAAAGATTTGAGAGTCTTATTTTGAAAATAAGCTTTGAATATTTTTAGCCTCTAGTTTACCATGCCAATAATAAGTTTTGTGCTACAGCAGCTACCTATTCATGCAGTAGGTGTCTGTAAGCACAAAAAACAAGTTTTTTGTTTCAAATGGATCAGATCGATTTGATGATTCTATGATCTCATGACTGACACCAAACTCACTTTATAAAAGAAAAGTAACAGAAATAAAGTAACAGAAAGAAGAAAAACACATATTCAACTGCACTGTCAGTCATAGCAGTCTTGTCAGTGAATAGCAAACTGTTCACTTAGAAACTGAAATAGTATAAAATATTTACCATTTAAAGAGAGGAAAAGAAAGACAGATGTGGCAGAGAGTGAAACATGAGCCTCCACACTATGATTCACATAAATACAGTTTCTGATACTGAGGTCACGAGGCTCACACATGGTCCAGAATGGTTGATTGTAAATTGGATTATTTGAAGATTTAAATATCAAGGCAACTTGTTTCATGTAAGCTGAATCTTTAGTCCAACTAAAAATAAAAATCTCTATCACTAAGCCTACTATCATTTCAAAATAATGAAAAGTCTATTTCTTATGTTAAAACATTCAAGAGATATATTTTTAAATTACTTGTTGTTCTAATCACTGTATTTATTCATTTGAATGTAATAATGTGTACAATCAGACGTATCTTCATGTACAAATATGTATATACCCCTCACTTAGATTCATCACAAATATTTTTTTTTCTTAAACACGAGAGTTTTGCCAGTATCTGCTCTTACAGATACTTTACATGAAATTGTATATTTTGTCTATTGCATCAATTACATAGTTTTCAAAAAAATACATAGCTAAAAAGGCAGTACATATAGCTAATTTCTCTTCTGAGGCCAATTAAATACTTGAAAGTAGAGTAGCATGGGCTGAGACCAGGCAGCTGTCCCCAGTGAGCTGTGTTAAATTTTAGAGGATTGCAATGAAAAAGAAAAATGCCAAGGGAAAAAAAGATACAAGTGGAAAAAAAAAAGTTGATCTTCCAGCAAAAATAATGAAACAATATAGTTTTCAGTTATGCAAATTCCTGTCTAGCAGTTGCATTTGTGCTCTGATTTTTGTGTTGATAAACATGAGCTTTTTTCAGCTAAAATAGATTTACTCATTTGAAGAAGGTACTTGGATTAAATAGTTGAAAGCAGGGAAGATACTGGAGAATATTCAATTATCCTTTGATTCATAGATTAGTTATTCTTATTAGTCTGGAAAGGCTTCTGATTATTCATTCTATTTTGTTGTGTTATATATTATTTACATTTGATTGCTAATGCTTGATGAGTGTTTTCTGTAATTAAGAATCCTGGTTGTTGTAAAGAACAATGAAATATGCATAATTTCCCTTTTTTTTTCAACCTAACTCGAAGCTGTTCATACTTTGTAATTTAGGAGAGGCAAAATAAATTTGTCAGTGGCTAACAACCAGACACAATCATCCTGGTATAGCTTGATTCAGTATTGAAACTTGTTGACAGCTCACCTGATATTACAATTGGACAAACGGATGTTGATAAGTTTACTTCTTCAAGAAGATACTTAGTCTGGAAATTGAAGTCTAGGTTGTCCTCCAATCCAAAAAAGTGCTGGGGTCTGTCTCTGCAGCCGTCACACTGCGTTTAGACATTCGTAGTCCCCCACGCTGAATTCAGCTTTAGCAGGCACTTAAAATCTGATGGCTAGAGATAATCTTGACATGTAGATAAGTAGGGGATTTGACAGCAAGTGATTTTGTCAGAGCTTGTGCAAGGGAAGCTGACAGCCCTGGTGCAGAAGATTGGGAAGCTCTCTCCTGCCTGCCCTTGTATGCAGGGCTACAAAGCCCCTCGGCCATGCAGCAGCATCCTCAGCGCGGTGGCATCTAGTGGAGGGACAGAGCCGAGGACAGGCTGCCACCAATGCTATAGGAGCCTCACAATGTATAATCTCCTCCTCCTCCTTAACTTCCACCTCTATTAGAGGTCTCTTGTAGAGAACTGTTGTATATGGTGAGAGTGATTTCTTTGGCCCCATCCCTAACACAGCTTCCTAACAACCACTTTTTATCAGGGCTGTAGATTGAAGTTTTTCTTTTTGACATTGTTTTCCTCATGCAGGGTCCATGCATGAGGTACTGCTGGTATTCAGCTTTAGTCAGAAGTATTCATTACAAGCAAGAAAGTTTTAAATTAGCCTCCCCAAAAGCAGTGTGTACTGGTCCATGATACCAGGTACTTAGGCCTGAGTTCCTGTGACCCTAAGGCAGTACTATGATTTTCCTCAGGTTTGGGGCTTTTTTTTCAGCTTCCACAATGCAAAATGCTGTGTGGTTTTATTGTAGAGTAGTGTTTCGACAGTATGAAATTCAAAAGATGTGTTTCATGCCATGAAAGTATGTCATGAAAGCACACGAGGTTGACTAAGGATTAGATGCTTGATGGGTTGGTGCTGGAGATCTAGCTGGAGCAGAAGAATTAAAACCTAATGCAGTCTCCACTAAATATTCACTAGAATCAACATTGCCTTTTGGAAAGGGTCTCATAATCCTTTACATTGTACCATTTTAGTTTTGGAGGTAATTCCATAGATCATGGTAGTGAAGAACCTGTAAGATAGTGAATATTAGCAACACACAGGACTAAGACATGGGAATGAACTGCAGAATTTATGGCAGTTTAGCTTTGTGGTGTCCAAACTAAAACTAGGACTAGCCAAAGCCAGCTTCTCATCAGTGTACTATAAACTCAATTTTGCCACTCTAGTTATGAGGGCAACATTTATTATCTTGAATTTTGTTCACCACCCAAATATACAAATCTGAAAGATTGCTATCTACAGCTGAATAGTTTCCTCTTCGTTGCCTGTGGGGAGAAGTAAACACTTTATGTGTGGTTAACTTTATGCTATAAATGAAGGAGGGAACAAGGAAGAACCAGCTGTTGGAAGGGGTCTCCACAGCAGTGGCATCCAAACAAGAAGTTGCAGGCAGGGCAGCTGCATCAGTTTTTACTGACAGAAGAATTTTCAGGTGGAAGAATGTGTGTGTGACTGCTTTAACAGGCATAAAGGTGTCTCTCACAGACTAAGCAATTATTGAGAAAGGGACAAAACAAAAAAGTTTAGAAGTATAATCTTTTTCCATTTAGAAAAGCATCATAATTACAGAAGTATACAGAATGCAACAATATATTTTCTGTTTGCTACACAGTGCCTCAAAGCAATTTAAAAAGCCAAAGAAAATGAGAGAACTGGGAAGATTAACAGTATGTGTTGATATCCTTCCTGCAGGCAAAGAGACATAGCTTATTTGCTTTAGACAGTTTTGAAAGAAATCTTTTTTGTAGAAGCATAGGCAGACGATATCTTATTTCATAGTGATGTGTATACAGCATGCAAAAAAGAGAAGGCAAGATTTCAAGTAGAATTGCATATAATCTTAATTAAAAATTATAATGATGTTTCCTTTCCATTACTTTCTTTCCAATAAGTTTCTTAGTAGAGGGAGGAATTGGTAGATGAGAGTTACCGATGAGTGAGATGTACACTGAACAAAATGCTTTCTCCTTTTGGGATGGGTTTACTGACATCAGCTGAGCTTCCATTTTAAAATCTAAACATTAAGAAACAACTGTTTTCCCTAGTTGCTGTCATCCCACACTCCAGTGGAGTACTCCACTTGCAACATGGGGATATCAACTTGATAGGAAGCTCAAAACCTCCTAAACCAAGGAAAATAATGTAAAGTAACTGCTTGGATTGATCAAATGCTAATATGAAAAACATTAAAGCCAACCCATTCCTCATATATAAATATTTCACAAACACCAGTATATGTATTCCTTTAATAATCTTATAAAGCCAAGCATATTTGATACTTTTTAAAAGGTTTAATATTCTTTAATACTCCTGTGGAAAAACCCTTGAGAAACTGAAATGGCACTTTACAAAAGCCACACACAAGTTACAAAGAAGTCTGTGAAAAAAAACAAGTTTTGAATCCAGAATTCTTCCAAAATCCCTCTAAATCTTACTCCGGAACTGAGATCCCTTTCTTCTTCCTTACTAGTTAAACTTTTAAGACTCTTGCAAATTGTCAAATGGAAAACACTGCTATGGATGCATTATGTTTAAGTTAACCACACACACTTCAAATATCTGGCTTGGACAAGTAGCCAGGGGTCCCTTGGTCCCCATGAGGCTCCCATAAGGCAGCTGGACAATTCTTCCATGCAGGCAAAAGGCTTCATTGGAGAAGAGCTTTGTTCTCATCCCAAATGACACATTTCCCTTCAGCTGGATCTGAGTGTCCGCAGAGCCCTTCAGAGCTTCGGTGTGCTCACCTTTGTCTGGTCTGCGGTAGCTCCCTTCCTTTTCCACAGACTTGCCTTGCTTTTGAAAAGTGCTTCATATGCTCATCACAACTGAAATTATTACCCTTGATTTCTCTTCCACCAAGGCAGTGGGATGAGCCTTCCAGCATCAGTTTAGTAAGAGAAAAGCAGAGCCTCGAAGAATCCTGCAGAAAGTCTCCCCTCAGAAGACACATAAACACTTTCATTGGCCGTGCATTTATGTATGAGTACATGTCCACCGTCTCTCAGTGCAAAGTCAACTACAGTTATTGTAAACATTTGTAAGTTATCACAGCAAAGGACATAAGGTTACCCTGCCCCTCAACCTCATCACCTTACTGGAAGAAGTGATCATAAAAAATAATGTCAGCATCCTGCTTTCTCAAACTGTTGCGGAGGACTGAAGGCTAGTGAACTTCCTCCTCTTTCTAGGTAAGCATCCACCCTGCATCTGCTCTTCCTCTCACATCCCACTTCGTGGTTTATTTTTGTGACTCTACCTCTGACAGTTCTTTGCCAAGCACAACTTTTGCAACTCTGTGGACCTGAAATTTCATCTTGTTTTCTTGTTCCACATAGGGTAAATTCTGACACCTATCCATGGATCACCTTTTCTATATTGCTTATTTGGTGTTCTCACAGAAATCTTTCCTGTTGTCCCAGTTTGAGCTAAGTAGAACTAATTCTCTATCTAATGATTTTGCTTTTTCAGTTAAGTCTCTTCTAAGTGACTGTACTTTCTGAATCTAATGCCATTTTTTTCTAGACAGTGTCCACTTCTTCAACTGCTAGTGTTTGATGTCTATAGTTACTAATAGGTATGGTGTGTAAACATGGCTCTTGCTTATACTTGTGCCTATGGAGACCAAGGCCATTGCCACATCATGGATCCCTCTTCCTTATTCTCTTTTCTTTTCCCCTTCTGTGGAGGGAAGAGGGGTTAATAGAGTGTCTGTCCATCATTCAGTGTCCAGCCCAACCCTAAGCCATGACATCTGTAGAAACAATAGAGGGGAAAGGATAGACTTATTTCAGATTTGACTGAGATCTCACTCACAAAAGCAAAGACAGACCACTTATAAACATAATTATCTGCAAAACTTGCTAAACATTTTGCAAAACCAAAAATGCTGAAAATGCATTGTCCTTCAAAAAGTTGCAGTAATACCAAGGACTTAATTTGATCACCAGAGCATGAAAATGAGGAAAACACAACACTGGAAGCATTTTCAAGGAAGAAGTTGCTCCCATTGATGCCATTTCCTCTGGTTGCCTGAGCCAGGTGACTGCCACCTCAGCTTGAAGCTCTTGAAGATGTCTTTGTTTCAACACTCCGCTAATGACAGATTTCACAGCTGGACAGTTTCTTTAGCAGATCTGCTGACATCTCAATTAGCAGATCCTAACCATGAATAATAGCACCTACCCATGGGATTTAAGCTTCTTAAACCAAATTTCTGTCTTTCCTGTAGCTTTCTGCATTTTACAGCTTCCAGGTCTCCGGACCATCACTTCATCCTGCATTACACAGAAGCATCAAAAGTTAGTTTTAGCTGAATATAAAAAACAAGCTGTGAATAGGGAAAGGGATGTATTATCATCTCAGCTGGATCAACTTTACAGCCCTCTCAGTGCTCTGTCACTTACAGCAGTGCATGCTTAGTACTGAAGAGCCCAATGTGAGGTAAGTGCTAGATCTTTTAATGAAATCCAGCACTCCCCTACTACTGAAAACTGTTTGATCACTAGCAATAGATTTCTCATTTAAGACAAAGCAACACCTCATGACGCCTTTCATTTTTTTGGATTAGGCCCTCATGAGTTGTAAACATTACTCTCCCCCAGATGGTGGGAGGAGATGAGGTATTGAAAACTGAAGTTGTCCCTTCACTGACATAGGCAACCATCTAAAGATGTTCTGCTGCTGTTCACATGGTGGTCATACATTTAATGAGTGTCCTTTCACCAGAGGAATATCTTCAAGATGTGCATACAGCTCTTCTTTTGTCACTGGGTACTTGTTCATGGAGCCATGTCCTTAATGGAGCCTTGTCTTTAATCAGTCTTCAACAGAAGCCTGAGAAGTGGTTTAGGTTAGAAATATACAGTGCAGTAGCTCATTGCAAATAGCAAAGTAGCCAATGAGCCAGTAGTGATGGTCATGAAATATGCATGTGGGCAATGAGTGCTTAGTGGATATCTAAGCTGTTAGGGTCCTGATTTCATTTAGGCTATTGTAAATCCATAGAGGTTTCTTCAGAATTATCTAGATGTGTAATGTGGGGTAGGAGGATACAGCATCTTTAATTCCTGCAAATGCAAATGACATCAGAGTGGAGTCTATTATTTCAGCATGAATATTTAGGCATTTGATTTTTCCCCCCTCATGATTAAGTTCTACTTCTAACTAAGTAGGAAAGCTAGAAGGAAGTTATTAAGAATGTTTTCTTACTGTATATGAAATACATTTTTTGAAGCTTGACTATCTGATTAGTCCACTGCAGTGTTCAGGACACAACATCTAATCACACTTACATTCTCCAAGCACAATGAAAGGAGAAAGCACATTAAAAATGAAATAAATGATCAGTACAGACTCTAAAGGAGGAGTTACATTAAAATTTAAAGTAATACCAAGAAGCACAGTAATGCTTAGAACTGCAGGTTGACTGTAAAGTAGAAAGTCTTAAAATAGTTCTAACATTGGTTTTACAAGTAATTTCCTTATAGTGTTAAATCAGACCTGGAATAGAGTTATGGATGTGTTGCTCTGTCTCTCAGTTGTCTCCCTCGTGTGCATGACACCACCTCTGCAAAGAATTTCCTTCTCTACCAGATCACTTCATCCCTGCAAGCAGACCTCCTCCTGTTCTGGTTTACTACCACAGGAGTGTAAGTGATAGGATGACTCTGGGCTCTCACCAGGTTTCAGATCAGCCTCCTCTTGTCATGGAATCACAATGAAGTTTTGATCTGGCTTTGCTATTTTAAAATTTCCTAGAGATCTCCAGCATCGCTGATGCTGAATCACTATTTACAGCCAGCATTAAAGAACATTTACTTTGAATGCGCTGTTGATGCTTTAGGAAAACTCCTCTGTGTGGATAATTTCTGATTATAAGGATAGGCTTACTTAGCCTTGCATAGAACTGGCAACAGTGAATATAATACAGACCTAATGAGCTGGGAACAACTTTGGGTATTTTTTAATCCTGTGGGAAGACTGCTTGGCTATTGAAAAGTTTGACCATAGGAACAGTAACAAAATGCAGAGTCCCAAAATGCTCATCCTGGAGATGTGGAATTGATTGAAGGAAAACACTCTCTTGAAATTGGCCTCCTTTGTGGATCTGCCTTGTCCTTTCTGGCTCATAGAGATCTCTGGCAGTGATCGCAGTGATAGCAGTAAATGACCAGCATGACTGGGGAGTGAGGGACGTTATAATAAGGATTCAGATCACCTTAGATAGATCCAGAAGCAGTAATTTCTAAATAATTCTCAAGTTTGTACAGCCATATATTTTCCTTTCTTCTTGGCATTAATGCAGTCTACATTAATTGTAATGCTTTGTTGCAATAACACTACAACGACAACTCTATTTTTATGAGTTTGGGAAATCAGGAATAATTTAGTATGTTGCTGAAGATCTCCTGTTGGTCTACAGTCACCTTCATATTATCTGACCTCACTCATTCATTTTTGGAAGAGGATTACCCGCTAGATCTTTTAATTCAGCACCCAACTGGCTAACATGAAGTGATCCAAAGTGGTGGGAAAAAAAAGTCATCATGTTAATTCTTCATCATTATTTGGTTGGATTCTGTCACAAAATGCTGCCTGCGTGAACTGTGTGAGTAAATTACCATCTGTTCAGTCTAGAAAGAGCTGGCCAGTAGGAAGAAGCTAAATCACCAGCATTTGATACAGCACTTTTAAGCACATCTTTCAGAAGGATGTTACTACTTCCATAAGCCAGTAGTAGTTTTGGTTCAGATTATGAAATCTTTGTCTACAAAGTAATTTTCTTCTTTTGAAGATGACATATCCTTAATTAACATGCTTATTTTAGTTCAATTAATATTTATAACATTTTGCACAATAATTTTCTCCTGTGTTTAATTTAATGCTACTTGTTCTAACTCTCAAATCACTCTTTGCTTTAGTGGCACAATGTTCGCTGTCTAAACTAAATGGTTATGTTTGGTACCTTAGCAAAATAAGCACTTTCTATTCATTATACAAAGCAGTGATTGGAACATTTTGGTGTTTTGTTGCTATCTGGTTATCTGTGAAGTCATACAGATAAACATATTTGGTGGACTTAACAGAAGTCAATATTTAATAAATGACTGCCCTATAGGAACTTCATCTAAACTGTGAAATTAATAATAAATGTTTTCAAATAGATGCTTTCCAATATACAGCCTTTTGAATTATTTATGAGTTGGACCCCTTCAATAAGTCTTTTCATATTTAATGCATTAAGTTGGAGTATTTAGTGCATTTCTGAAAAGAACAAAGAATGAGGTTCAGGAGAAAAATAACTCAGAGTCTGGATGAAAGGAAAAACAAATATTTTAGTTCAAATATACAGCTAATTAGGGATAGGCTGTGCCTTTAGGTAGAACCTTAAATAAAACCCTTTTCATCCCATCTTCAGGCAAAGGCTTAAGTTCTGCATTCACAGCTTCTACAGCAAACCCTTGTTATGCTAGGCAAACATTTGAAGAAGCCCTTAAAAAATTGTAGTGGGTTCTTTTCCCTACCACAGACAGCAAAAAAATTAACCCTGCCTACCTGTTGCCTGTCTCCTCCCCTCCCCTGACCTCAAGGAGCACCGGCAAGCACACCTCCCAGCACATCCCTGGGGTCCTCTGGTGAGCCCTTGTGCCAGCACTGTGCATGTGAGTTGCAAAAGGGTTAATTTATGCACCTCTTTATAAACTACATTAAAGCTATGGGCAATCTGACTCCTAACAATAAGTGTATATGAATTCTTGCACTGGAAGAGTAGTGTTTTCTTGAATAGGTACCTGAAGGCAAACCTTCAAGGAGGCATGGCTGGGGTTACCTAACAGACTGGATATTTCGGCCATTTATCACTCATGTGGAGGTCCGCTAAGGAGGCTATTTCAGGTTCCTCCCTCACCACTTCCCAGCCTGTCTGTGCTTTCGTCTGCTCCTGAAGGATGCTTGGGAAAGCCCACCTGGTCCCTCTCTACATGTGGAGCAAAAATGGCTGGTTCGGTGCCTCAGTGGGGACAAGCTTGGGCACCTATGAGGCTGAAGCCGAATTGTACGTGGCTGTTGCAGTAAGAGATGCTTGTAAAGATCAGCATTCAGCCTTGCAAAGCAGTTCACAGGGACAGTGTGAAAAGAGATGGAGGCTGTGGTCCATGTAACAGACTTGGATTAGATACATCGATACCAGTGTGTAAGCTGAAGAAAACGTAAATATTTTCAAGAGCTGGAAAGCACTGGCATTTGTTATCTACCTTTCTTGGAGCAGCAAGATGACTAGTGGCTTGCATCAATAATTATGAGTTATTTTCTTTTCAGATGCTAGAAAATGTATGAACAAGCACTAAAACAAGATAAAGGCACCAAACCAAAAATTAAATGTTTTTTCATTTAAATGAAAAATATGGATTCCTTCTCTTTTTTGTATCCTACTTGCAAATACATGTTGCAAAATCCAGGAAGTGTTTGTAATGCAGGTTTTCTGGATGACTTTACAGTATTAAATTTACATTTCTTGTTGTAAAGATTAATGTTGCTAATGTATACAAGATATTCCGCATCCGTAACACACAGATTAGCATTTATCATTAGCAGCATTCGGTCTATTTATTTTGCTACATTACCCTTTTGTCAGAAAAGTATGTTTATGCTGTAGTTGCCTCTAAAAAGATTATGATCTGTTCAAATGGCCTGATCTAGGCTGCATAACATAAGTGAAAAGCATGAAGTGCATCTTATTCTGATACATTGCAGATTCATTAGGTCTCACTGTGCTACCAGGCCCTGATATAATTTCAGTTTATATTAATATGAGGCAGAAGGATTTAGCTATGGACGAACAAGCTTCCTTCCTCCCCATCAATGAATCATGCAGAAACTATGGAAAAGCAACAGCTCAGCTGGAATGCTTCTTTAATACAGCCCAGAATTGCCCAGGAGCACAGAAAAGTCAAGTGTTACAGATGAAAAGCAGAGGAGATGCTTCCTAGTGGGCCAGAAAAGCAGATGCTAAAGGTGGCTGAGATTTCAGTCGTACACAGTATTTGATATCATTAGCCTTGCAAAGCTCTCTAGTCAGTGTACTAGCACACTCCTATAAGGCTAATCTTCCCATGCACAAAGGCACAAATGCTGATTTATACGTTACATATTCTGCCAAGCATTCAGACAGCTGGAAGTCGAGCATCCCAAAGTGCAACACCTTGAGGTCTCCTCAGCTGATCCAGACCTTTCTGCTTTCTGTGTATATACACAAAATGGCACATGACGTATCAAAGCTCCACTAGGCATTGTAGCTGAAATTTGTAAGAGTTTTAAAACAAATAATTTATTTCTCAGCTCCCTGACTAATATACAGTGATGATTCAGTAAAGATCTAGAGATATAAAATTCCTTATATTAATTTGGTAATTTTGTTATCATTAATAAATCACTGTATCCAAATGTTAATAGTATTTTTTTACAACAGATGCTTTTCATTGGTTGTGTGGGTCTCTTGGAATAGTGTTTTAATTAAACGCTCTGGATGTATGCTATAAAAATAGTTTGCAGTCATCACTCAAATTCACATAGATTCGTTTGAACTTCTGATTTGAATTTCAATGAAGTTTCCAGATCTTTAAGATCTTTACCACTTCTGACCAGCTGCAGTACTGGTACTGTAGGTTTCCCTGCCATTGTCAAGGTAAGTAATTGTGCATAACACATGTCTTTTGAGGACAATCTATTTTTGGGTTCCTAATTGGTGTATGTTCATAGACAGGAGAATGAATACATGTCTATTCTAAAGAAAGCAAATTATTTAAACTGGTGGTTTGAGAAGAAAATGAATACAGGATTCCATGTTTTACTCTCTGTAACAGAATCTGATACAGTCTTTACGCCCCCTTAACAGGTCTTTTTCAGAGAAAAAAATATTTAGAGGAAAAAATGGACTTCCCTCCCTTAATCTTCCCCCTGGCCATCAAAGTTTAAATTTCTCTCAAACAAGTGAAATGTAGAAATTAAATTTTCCTTTTTGGTCTTCAGACTTCAGACTCTATGAAATGTTGTTGGTTTGGGTTTTCTCTTATGGAGAACATTGGTAGTCTAGAGCAAAAGGAAAATGGGAAACAATTTGTAGTCTGACTGTTGGCCAGGATCAGCCTAACTTGGTGCAAAATGGCTCTGCAGTTTACCAGCAATATTCTGAAGCAAACAGTTGCTTAGCTGGTTGCTTAATTAAATACTCACTGTACTTACCCTGCAAGGTGGCACCTGCTTTTTGGAGACTCTTAAACAGACGTCCAAAGTTTCCACAGTTTCAGATAAAGTATCTTCTCCCATCCTATGCATCTTCTCCTTGGCCCCCCAATATATAAGCTCTTAAGCTCTAACCAGTACTCTAACACACACAAATATTTTATTTCCTCACAGAAAAAGCAACTATTCTTTTATTTCACTTGTTGGAGACTGGAGAGGCAAGAGTCATGCTGTTATCGTCTTTAAGGAGCATCATATAGATTTAAACACAATTATTTGTGAACAAGGACTAATTTCAAAATCCCTGTGTTCTCCCCCAGGCTCTAGGAGGAATATAGTCTAACAGCTGGAGATAATATCAGTAAAGTGCAGTAAAGCCTATTACATATAAAATGAGAAATCGATACCAGCCTCGTAGTCATATTCTGATACGAAGGAAACTATCTTGTGTGAAAACTCCTCTATTTGATTTTCCTCAGAGCTATGAGAAATGAACCATCAAGGATTTAGCCATGCTGGATTAAGATGTTACTGCTCCCAACATCAGCTCAACATGACTGGCCCTATGCCAGGGACTGCAGTCTCTTGGGAAAGAGGGAAATTGCATTTTTCTAGGAGGGGAAACCTGTCTGTGTCTCAGGTGCAGTATGATAACCTGGTTGAAACCCACCCCACTGGCAGTTTAAGGCAGCATGGGGATGTAGAAAACAAATACTTATTTGGATACTTCTCCAATGGCAGTAATAATTTCCAGGCAAAAGCAAAATTTCCCATATGCCCTCCCTCTTGTCCATCAGAGAGTGGAGAGGAAAAGGAAATGTGCTTCCAACAGATTTTCTTAAGTCACCATCACCCCAGGCGTGAGTCACTCTGCAGGTTTAATCTGGGTTAATAGTGCAAACTGCATTTAGAAGAGGGCTGGCATTTTAAACACCACATCCAGTTTAACCAGACTGATGGTGGGCAACATATGGAAAAAAAATTAGTTTATGAACAAGTTTCTGCCAGGCTCCGCTACACCAAGTGGAAGAAAACCATCAGTCTTAAAGATGCAAATAATGAAGGCAGAGGTTGAGAAAAAAAAATATAAAAAGAAAAGCAATGCTGCCATCTAAGAGCTTGAAAGAGGGGAAGAAGAAGGATACCAAGTCAGGAATGAAGGTGACATTTGCTATTGTACACCAATAAAGTACAGAAATGATGCAGAGGAGATGAAGAGGAATAATTCAAGGAAAACAATCAGTAAGGAATTTACAGTCAAACAAACAAACAAACAAACAAAAAGGAACTAAAGAAAGCTGGCAAGACAAGTTGTTGAATTGTCATCCTAGGAGATATTAATCTATGTGAGATGGCTAAGAATAACTAACACAATCCCGGCAGATACAAAGGCATGAGAATGACAAGTCTCTGACAACTCAGTCTGCAATGTCACTCCCATAAACTCTCTCATTTTGGTTTCCTCAAGTGCAAGTCACATTTCATCTCATAGACTACAATCAGATTATTTCCTATTGCAAAGAGAACCTTATTTGATTCATAAAAACAGCACCTATCTTAGCTGCAATCTAGGATTTTTTTAATTACAAGGAGGTGTATTTTGGCTGTTTGCAGTTTGTTGGTAAGCCTCTCTTGATCCTGGGTTGGATCATGTGTGTTGAGACCACCAGCACTGCAGTAGACATGTTGTTACATCTGAGAGTTAAGTAGATGTCTGCTAGGCATGACCTGCTAATCTCACTTTAGTTCTCCATTTGGAGTTCTGTGTCCAGCTCCAGGCTTCCCAGGAAAACGCACACATGAAGCTACTGGAAAGAGTCAGGCAAAGGGCCAGATAAATGATTAAAGAACAGAAGCATCCCTCCTACACTGAGAGGCTGAAGGAGCTGTGACTGTTTAAGCTGGAGGTTGAGAAGGCTCAGGGGGATATTATCCATGTCCATCAATAATTGATGGGGAGGGAGTAAAGAAGTTGGAGCCAGGCTCTTCTCAGTGAAGTTCAGTGTCAGGACAAGAGACAATGGACACAAAATTAAATACAGGAAATTCTATTTAAAAATAAGGATTTTATTTATCTATTTATTTATTATGTATTTATTTTACTGTGAGGATTGCCCAGAAAGGCTGTGGAGTCTCCATCGCTGGAGATATTAAAACTCAGCTGGCCACGGTCCTGACCCATCTGCTCTAGCTGACCTTGCTCTGTGCAGGGCATTTGTATTAGATGATCACCAGAGGTGCCTTTCAACCTCAACTATCCTGTGTTTGGTATACTCCATAAATGTAAGGAAAAAAAGCGCCTATCTTAAAATGATGACATATAATTAAAATGGTATATCATTTCACTGTGCATATGTTGTTCACTGGCACTGTTATATCACTGGTTTGTTGCATATTATACAGCCATTATGCTAATAACTCACATCAGAGAAATCTGTAGATTATTTTGGTTTACTACTTTCTAATGTATGATAAATGCCAAGATACCTCATGAAAAGCAATAATTGTTCCTGGATTTCCCAACATTGATAACATTTTTATATAGGTATGAGCTTCAAAGCATAGCCACATTCAGGGTCTTTGACATGACAAACATTAACTAAAAACCAAATGTGGCAGATATACCCACTCTACTAAAGACCTGAGAAAGACCCAACAAAAGCAGTGCTAAAGTTTCTGGGCCTGCCGGCGCCAGGACTGCCTCCCTCCTCACAGCTCATGTCTGGTCCACACAGTGGGGGTCAAAGGCAGGAAAGTTGGGGTTCTCAGCCAATAGGGGGTGACACGACAATGTATTGACCACAGATCAGGTTCAATCAGAGTATAAATGGGACCCCGCCAGAGGACTCATTTGAGTCGATCCTCCTCGGAGCAGCAGGTCTGCAGTCGAGGACTCTTCCTTTGAGTTGGGATGCCACTTAAGGTAACTTCTCGAGATTGAGAGCCCTCCCTTTTGGTGAGTGAGTGAGTGCACATTTTGGATCATTTGGCCAAGTCTTAAGAATTCTTAACTCAGCTGTGTCTGGTAATATTCCCAACCAGCATATCGAACCTGTATTTGTTGAATGTCAGTGGAATGTTGTTTTGGTGAATGAAGTTTTGTCTGCTTAATTTCAGTTGCAGATTAAAGCTTGTTTGAGTTCATTATTTGTGTGTGTGTAGCCATTTTGGTGCGATTCCATGACACCAAATAAAAAAATATCTTCAATTGGTACCTAAACCTGAGAAGTACCCAGCTTGAAGGTAAAATCCTGCCTAGGACAAATTAGAGTTTTTCTATTCCATTCAGTAGGGTCAGAACTTTGCACGTAGTTGGTTCTGAGATTTGCTTTCAAATTAATGGGCAAATGGTCTAAATCAGTCAATGTAAAATACTGTGGAATGCTTTAATAGATTTCCCCGGCTTACAAAGAGCTAAGAAAAATTACATCTAATTTAGCTAACATTTACGCTCTTAAACACCTAAAAATGCTATAGGATTTATTTATCATTAGGATTCCAGCAGAGCCTCAACTCAAACTGTATGCAATAGACATGTAGATCCTAACCATCCTTTCTCCCTGCTCCCAATTAGGACCAGCTGGCGATATTAATTACACTTGAAATTTTTGAGATTTTAACTAACTGAAATTGTATCTCCCATCACCTCTTCCTCCCTCCACACTCAGGAGGGCCAAAGCAAGTCTTGGGGTTTTCCTAGC
Organism: Mesitornis unicolor; assembly: GCF_000695765.1. Classification (NCBI taxonomy): domain Eukaryota; kingdom Metazoa; phylum Chordata; class Aves; order Mesitornithiformes; family Mesitornithidae; genus Mesitornis; species Mesitornis unicolor. Next base: position 31,736 of record NW_010202348.1, read on the forward strand.
ACATGACTACTCACAAGGAGAGGTGGGAGCTGGTACAGTGGGAGCTTCAGCAATAGCAATAGCCTGCCAGCTCTTCAGCATGTTTTGCTGTCTCATGGGCATCACCAGAAATCAGATATTTAGCATAGGATGTGATAGAGTTTCCACCCAGCTGAGTCTAATCAATTTTTAGAGAGTTTGGATGACTGGTAAAAGTGTTGGAGGAAGGCATCTGGCAGCTTAAGGCAGAGTTGGAGAGATGTAGGGCAAAAACATCATGGGGAGGTAGACAAGAGGAAAGCTTAAGCAAATTAAATTAAAATCCTTTAAAGTCTGGATGACTGGAATGTCTAGTTTATACTTACATTTTAGACTAAAATAAATCTGTTTTTCAGGTCACCTTCTGCAGCTTTATTTCAGATCTCTTATCTGAAGAAAAACAGAGGACAGAGCAATGTTGAGCCAACAGGAGGCACAGATAAACACAGCAGCTTTCTTCAGTGTTTGCTGTAATGACACTTTAAATTCAGTTTCTTACAAGATGTACCCTTTGATTGTATTCATTCTGTCATGGACTTTCAAAATATGTAGGCTTTCTGGGAACATACTGAAGTATAATGATTATGTATATATATTTTTCTTAATGAGCCAACAATGTCAGAAAATTGACATCACAGATGGCACAAATATTAATCCTGTTAAAAGTCTTAAAAAGAGTGAATTGTATCTTATTTTACTGTTGCTAATGATCATTCATCACAGTGAAAAGAACAGATGTTTCTGACATGATCTCATGGTATTTTCTTATGCCAGCAAGGGAAACATTCCTGTTGTTTTATGGAAGACAAATCCAGATGGAAGTCTGGATTTAGAGTACTGATGTTCACTATCACAAGGGATTAAGCATTTATGAAGTAAGAATACTATCCCTCCTAGGTTTGGTACTACATATTATTAACAATGTGTAATGGAAAAACAAATATGTTAATTAATCTGAAAATGTCACAAACTGAAGGAGGGCTGCAAGGATTGAAAGAAAAATGTCATGAGAGAGAAACCTCATTCAGCAACAGTTTAGCTGCCTGGCACAGGTACAGACACCTTTGCTTAGAAACATTACAGAGCTACAGGGCAGTGCCCAGCCAAAGTGAGTGGGAATGCCCCAGAAGTTAGAAAGCCTGACATCGGAGGAAAAACTGAATCACCTGCAGTCATTTATATGCAGGAGAAAAACCCCAACCAGCCACCAAACAACAAAAACCAGTGATAATATTCATAGGCATACAAGTCTTCTGAGTAGAGATAACCTTAAAGTACAGGAGAAGTGGTAATGGAGATAAAATGCAGAAAGGAAGATTCAGTTTAGACAATAGGAAAAATATTAAAGTATTTTGCATCTTTGTGTCTAGTATAATAGAAATTTAAGGATTTTCACGTTCTAGCTTTTAGATTTACAACCAAATTCTGAGTTTTGACAAGTAGTTGGGGCTTATAGCTCCCAAGATCCAGAGAAGTCCAAGGCATGTCACATTCATAGGAGCTGGAAATACCATAACCAGGGTAACAGTGAAGTACCTACCATCCCCTGGTGGGTCATTAAAAATGGGTAAACCATCAGACACTTGCCTAGACTCTTTTGTGTCTGAATTAATAGTGTGTCTGTTTTGAAACAACAAATCACATCCAGATATTATAGCTAGATGTGTACGGTAATAATATTCTGTGCTTACAGCCATTGCTAATTTATATACACATACACATGTATATGCACATCTACAGAGGGGAGGGTGGAAATAAGCAGCAGATATTTAAAGGCAAAGTTGCCTTTAAATCTTTGACTGATTTTAATATAAAAATAACTTATTAATGTTTCTGAATTTCAGTTAAAGTCCCAATACAAACTACATCCATATCACCTGATATTTTCATGTGGGAATCTCTTTAGAATTTGGAATTCCATACTTTTTTTATTTTGTCAGTTTTTTTGCAGGAGGGGAGGAGATTTTTAGTTCTAATTATTTAATTGCATAGTTGCGGTTAGCCTACTAAAGACAGCACATAATTAAGACAGTAGAGTATTGGTAAACAATGGCTTGATTTCAGTTGTAAACAAGGGAAGAGTTAATTTCAGTAAAACTTCTCGATTGCTTGCAATGTTTTTATTAAATGTATGTAGTTTAAAACCTGTAATTTAAAAAAAACTACTTATGGTTTTGGTAAGTTACAATAAACTTAAACAGTATTCCAGCATCAGTCATGCACCAGTCTTAAGCAATGGGATTGTTGAAATAAATTCTTGTACAGTTCGGAAATAGTAGGCTAATGGGTCCAAAATATGAAGATAAATTTTCTACAAAGTAGAAATAATAACAAACCCAGATAATTGGATGTAGAAGAGGAAAACATTTGTATTCCATCTGGAAAGCCGTGGAGGAGGTTAAAACCTTCTCAGCAAAAAAGATGATATTTTGACCGCAGTCCTCAGTCACCATTAGTAAGAAGTGAAGAGGAAATGCTGGCTAAGACAGCTTAGCTCAAGAGGATGCTCTCTGGTCCAGCACAGCACTGCCAAGAATCAATGTTTCAGAGAGGGACCTTAACCTGCCACCAGCAGACTCCTGAGTGCATCCCAGTGGGTTGGAGCTGGAGAGGTGCGAGCTCTGTCACAGATGCACAGAGAACAGTGCAAGCAGAGATTAAAGTTGTGGTTATCATTTAGACATGCACACGAAAATGGGAGTGATGGGACCTGTGCTCCTTAAAGGGATGGTCTTCGGAAGCTTTTTGCTTTGGTCACAGGGAATATCTGTCACTGCTCCCGGAGTTGCGGAGGGAGAAGCGGGGTCTGTGAGGGGTGCTGAGGGTTTATGAGGGGTGCCAGCTGCTGCAGCGCTCACGCTGAACCAAACAAAATGCACGTTACCTAACACTGCCAGGCAGTGCTGCCGGAGAAATGTTTTTTTCCCTGTTACCATGGCAATGGTCAGACCAAACCTCTAATGAGGTGTCTGATGGGGCAGGCGATGTAATGCCATATGCAGCAGGCTGGATGTGGGACAATAATGCTGTATATCAGGTAACTACTGTCTAGAGCTCTTTTAGCTGACTTGTGAAAAAGGTGGCAAAAAAATTCTCTAAACTGCGGTCTTTTACTTGGAGAACGATCTCTATTCAAAATTGGATATTTCTCACCCTTTGTGAACTAGTATTGGACACTAATGCCATCTGTAGTATTATTATAGCCTCCTATCTACTATTTCAAATTTTTTATGACTCCATTAATTATTAACTTCAAGTACAAATCACTATGAGAGGAACATGCTGCACTTAGGTTTGAAAAGAAAACATTAAATTTTCTTAAGGTGTAAGTTCTTTTACAGAACACACTATTTCAATGCTTTAGCTTCTAGCTGGAGCACTTCTAGCTTCCAGCACTTTTAATATGGTTTCCTGGAAAATTGGAGAAGATAAACACATGTGTCTGCATAATCAAATCAGCTTATCTGTAGTGGAATAAACAGAAAGAATGACTTACGTGCTTATTTTATTAGTATATACTATTGGAAAAAAAAGCAGTATCATACGTATGAAAACATTTTCTATCTTTTAATTTTGCCATATTTTTCTTTCTTTTGAAGCAGAAGAGCATGGAATTAATCTTCTACTTTGAATTTTATATATAACCTGATATTCACCAGCCTTCTGAGCACAAAATCCTATGTGGGTGGACATAGAGGTATGAAGTTGGGATGTCAGGCAGCATAGGAAAGTAGAGGCATTGAAAGCAATAGACAGAGCTGAAGCAGAGAGAGTAATGAAAGCAGGAAAAAAATCGCTATAATTTCCACTGTTGCAGGTGATAGGCACTTAAGGACTTCAGTTTGAGAACTCTCCTTGCTGCAAGTAGATAGAATCAGGCCTGCTATAGACTAAGGAATGCTCTGGCAATTGCAGCCCTATTTCTCAAAGAAAGCACAAACCACAATTTGGTAATTCAATAGTGAATCCAAGCAATTTTGCACAGGCTGCTTATCACCCACATTTTAAATCTAGCTATAGCCTATTTAAAATTATTCAGTTTGGGTAATTGCTTTACAAAATGCTAAGGCATAATGCTTCAGTTCATTATTTACACCAAATTTGTCATTGGACCTACCCTAAGTATTATCCGAACCCAGTTGCACTAGATACATATAAAACATCTGTGATAAGAGTTACTCAACCAGAAACTCAAGCCATTGTTCTCTTGGAAAAAACAGAATGGAGAACGCACTACTGGAATCTAATTCTGTGGTAATAATAGGTTACCTCAACCACCTGCCTGTTATTAAGTCCACATCATAAATCAATTATATAGCTCATTACACTGTCACTGCTTGGGCCATCTAGTTAAATGTGTCCAGATAAACAAAAAGCTGAAAAGGAGTGCATCTAAACTAGAGATGTGCTATAGAATTTAAGAAAGGGTAAATTCAGAAAATAGACTCTTCATTAATAAAATATAAAACCCTTTATTCCTTTTTTTTTCCTTCACTTAGAAACAAAGTCATGTATAACACTTAAAGACAGGTTATAAAAAAGGCACTGCAGAAAGCAGCTTCTACAGTAAATGATTTTTAGGCCTGTGTGTCTGGAATTCAAGGACTAGATCCCGTCTCTGTGGACACTCTTGAGGAGAGACTCTACATGTGTTTGGTAAAAAAAAATAAAATTAAAAAGAATTGGAGAAGAAGATTTCTGTGGGTCTTTTTTTTCTTGTCTTACAAACCCTATTTTTAGGACATATTTTTGTCCTACAAACCTGCCCAATTACACTGAATTATGTGATGCTATGAGTTTATTTACTGTGGAAACTGTTCACTAGGTATGAGAATAAGACAAACTTGGTTTCATAACTATCCCATTCCACCTAGATGAATTTAAATAGGAATTTAAAATATTGAAGGCAGGCAAAATGTAGTTGATTATCCAGAGAAATACTCCAGGGATCATGCTTTATTATTATAACTAGCTTTTATGTGCATTATAATAGCATTTAGCAGCTTTACTTATGGACCTCACCCACTGTCATATGCATTAATTCTGCACCCCACTAATAATTAGAGACAGGGGAGAAGTAGGAATATTTGTGCTGATTTCAACAAGTGCTGAGTGCTGCATTCCTAACATCAGTACTGTAGCTGTTTCAGTTCGGTTTAATAATGCTGCAGTTAAAAATAAATAACTGAAAATATTAGCCTTTCTCTATTCTTAGTCTGGGGAATATACACTGACGGTTTTATGTTGTAGAAAATGTGTTTGCAAAGCTAAGAACCACCTCGCTGCATTTCAAAGGGAATTTTTGTCAAGTTTCATAAATCAAATGATACAAGCAACAATCTGGTGTTTCACATTCAGCTATTGTTTATGTTATCTCTTAGCTTATGTCTGCCATGGTAAATTTTCGGTCCAGTTTTTTTCTTTACCTCCTTCAAATCTGCAAATTTCTTCCCAGTCTTTTTCTTCCAAAGCATTTGTTAAATGTGTACATCAGAATTGTATGGGGAAATCCTACTTATGCTTTGACTGTGGCAGTCTCCAAAAAAAAGCATTGTCTCTCTGCTCCTACTTACTCGTTCCTTGTGTATCCATCCAGGAGCTGTGTTCAATCCTTCTGGCACATCCTCTAGCAGGAAGTGGGCCTGTTTCCCCCCTGGACTCGTAGATAATTTACAAGTCACTCCTTACAAATGTACTATCCCTACTTCTACAGGTACCTGCTACTCTTAGATAGAGATTTTCACATTTCGCTGTGTTTAAAACTTCCATCTTTGTTTGAAAGGAGTCTGGCTTACCATGTGATAATGATCCTTCTATGTAAAGGGTCTTACACACTCTTCCACAAGTCCTTGTACCATTTACAGTCACATTTTGGGCAATGTTTGTCACTAACACCTTCACCGATGAAAATGCTTAGTGTCAGGCTGGTCTTAATCCTCCCAGGACCTCTATTTCAAGACAACTACCCATTGGCAATAGTTCTCAGCTAGAACCATCAATACCCATTTAGCACTAATTTTATTAGTCCTCTAGAGTGCTAATGTTTCAATTATAATACTAAACTTATAAAAGCTTGTTATGTTACTGCTATTAACCAATTTTCTAACCTCAAAGATGGAAATAGGACTTACTCTTCACAAAATATTGTTGAAGGACTTAACCTCTGCTGTACCCTCATGTTTTGATTTTGTTGTCAGGCAATGCTTCTACCAACCTCCAACCTTCTCCCTTTAATTTCACTCAGGTCAGCTCACTCAGTTCTTCAAGTCCTTGCTCTTTTTAAGTTTAAGTAAATCATTCTGCTTCTGTTTGAGTTTCCATGATATATTAAAAGACCAAAGATTATCTCAAACAGATTGGATTCAATTTATCAAAACTGGCTGGTATTTAAGATATCTATCTCTGGCTAAATGTGACTCACATCTTTCCTGGGTACTAGAAAATTGGAAAATGTATAGTCTTCCTCTGAAAACAAATCACATGACTCTGACATTTTGCAAATAAAGAGAAGAAACATTTGTTAAACACATAGGCTTTTTTCATATTTTATGAATAGATTTACCATTCTTTGTTCCTAACATTCCTTCAAAAACTATTATCCCTACCTCTCCTGAGATGGATTTTTAGCTGCATTTAGCTGCATTACTCTCTGTATTGCATTTAGTAAATTCTAAATATCAGTTCCTCTCTATTTCCACTTATGAGTTTTTAAGAAACATGTTATTATTTTTAAAGTTATAACTTGTAATTTTTGTTATTGGATTATCCCCAAACTTCTCTTCTTTTCTTGGGAAATGATAGCTTCCTGCCCTTCTACCAAAACACTCCCGTCTACATTTCCCCCTCCATAGTTTGTTCCTATTTAAAATCTTACTTCATAATTTTGCTTACAAGACTTCCTGTAAAGAGAAAATTGATCTGGGCTTAGTTAGCTAATACCTCAATTCAAATACATTCATGATTCTGACTTTCTGAGGTAATCAATAGCTCTCAAAGATGTAAGTAAATTGGTACAGAATTCTATTCACCATCACTCTTCTGCTCTGTTCTTCTAAGAAAGTAATCGACAATGTTATTTTGATATATTTTGCAGATCTGCATGATTTCAGACTTTTTTGTTTTGTTTGGTTTGGTTTTTTTTTCCCTCATGTCACTTTAAAAATAGGAATAAAATAATGATTAGCAAGGGGTGCTTTAGATTGGCTGGAATATTTACACAGTGATAACATCTCAGGAGAGTCACTCAGTTGCAGAATAGAAATTATATTTTTCATTTTTGAAGACTCTAAGGGGTTGAACATACTTGCATTTTCATTATTTCAGCATATAATCAATACTGAAAGTAGCACAAAAAACGCTACATCATTAAAATTATAGGCTGAACTTGATTGAACCATGTTTCCATGCTTTTAATTGTGGACATTTGGGTCATAAACAACTTGACTCATAAAAAATATTTTTTAAGGGAAGTATTTCTTCAAAAACCATTTCTTCTTCCAGTTGCATCCCCACAGAAGACACCTATGGTAGGTTAAGAGCTGTTGACACAGAGTCCATAAAAGACATGCAACATCTTTTGATGACCAGAGATAACAAGCGAGACTCTGGCATGCAGGGCAAAACTAAGGCGCATACCTGAGTGCCAAAGGTCCTTAACGATTTGTTACAAAATATTAACATTTAAGAAGTTACACAGGCATCCTAGATATGCTTTACAGCTCAATGAAAGGAAAATGTGTGCATGCATGGTGCAGACTCTGCTGAAAGGCATTAAGTGGGAAGAATTTTATTCTGTACTAAACAGGAAATTTAACCTGTCAGTGAGAAGCCTTGGTGCAGCTCCAAGCTCAGGGGCTGACATGGAGAAAATCGACTGCATGAGAAAGAAGTGACTTGGCTGAACCCTTCATAGTTGGGTTTGAGCTTTACACTGCACTGTAGCCAGTTGTGTGTGTGGTCTTCAGTGGAGGGGATGGTATGCACCCCTAGCATGTGGAAAAACAGAAAATTACTATGAGACATATTAAGAATACATGTTGAGTGTGAGATAGAACATCAGAAAGGTGTTCTTCTAGATCCAAAATTTATTAAACACATTAATGAAGTTCATTGAAGAAAAGTAACTGCTTTCTTTAGTAGAATTGGTATATTTTACTCATTGTAATGTAACATGGGTGTAATTCTAGAACACAGAATTCTCCCACAGAAACATCTAGTCCTAAGTTTTAAAGGCAAAATGAACGCTTCATGCCAACAGCATTCCTTTACCGGTCTGTGACTACAGAGAAACTCTGAATCTGATCTTGCCCGGCAATATTAAGATAATCCAATTTTCCTATTAATTATAACACATATAAAACAAAAATGAGGAAGCTGAAAATACTTTAAGGGTTTGTAATCCTGTTGCTTGCCTTTGTCTTTTTACTTCTTTACAAGCTACACTCATCCTCTCTGTAAAAGAGTCAAACCCTCTATCAACTTAATGGGGTTCTCCTCCTGATGATAAAATTTCAATCATCCAGTCACTGAACAAAACAAAAACCCTGTCATTTAAAGGCCTAGTCATGAAGTTGTAGTGCTACAGTCTAACCAACTACCATTTCTAACAGCTAATGTACTTCATGAGTTATGGACTGAAAAATGATCATCCAAATGAGCTCCAAATTATAATGAATAACCAATTAATACATAATTTTATTTTTTTTTCACAGGGAAGATAGCAAAACTGTCCCTAACTGGAAGTTTCCTCTGCTCCTCAGAGTAGATTTTTCTGTGTTAGTGTGGTGAATAAAATGCTCTTCTTTCCTCACTGAACACTTGCAGAGATATATTTTTCACTGATTTCAGAGCTTTCCCAAGGTTTCTGAAAAGGGTGGGAAAAACTGATTGGAAAGGGGAGAACAGGAGCTGTGGCTGACCAGGGGCAGAGAATGAGGGGTAAACCCTTGAGGAAGAGAGACTTTCGTTTGCTTTTTCTTCCCCTTGCAGCTCTCTGAGAGGACAGGACGGCTGGAGAGGATTCCTCTGTCTTGGGGAGGACCACTCTCCTCAGGACTTGTCATTACACCAAACACAACAGCCCCTTCCAGGAACGTGAGGAAAAACTTCTTCACTTTGAGGGTGACAGAGCACTGGAACAGGCTGCCCAGAGAGGTTGTGGAGTCTCCTTCTCTGGAGACATTCAAAAACTGCCTGGAAACAATCCTGTGCAACCTGCTCTAGGTGAACCTGCTTTAGCAAGAGGGGTGGACTAGATGATCTCAGGAGGTCCCTTCCAACACCTACCATTCTATGATTCTGTGATTCCTATGCATCAAGAGTGATGGCCAGTCTCTCACTCACAGGGCTCTCACTTGGCAAAGGAGCTATAGTCATTTTGCTGTTTCCTCCCAGCTGCCTATTGCTTTGGGCAACTTTCTAACTTCTCTGTCACTAAGACAGAACCTGTGTGAGAGACTGAAAGAGTTAATGATGTCTCAAACATTGTGGCAAGGCAGGTTCTGCATAGCAAAAGCTGCAGGTTCTGTCCAGCAATGAGAAGAAAAGAGCTTGAAGCAGAGGCATCTGCGTGTTTGAGGAGGTTCTGTGTTGCCAGACAAGACAACTCACCATATATGGCCAGAGGTCATACAGAGTTAATTTGAGGAAGAGGCTCACGACCACCCCCACATTGAGGAATCATCACAGAATCCAAGGGTTGTGATATATAACCTTATCACCTTCCTACCACTCTTTCTGCTTCTTTTCCTCCTTCTTACAAAAGGTTTCCACTAAGAACCCACATTGCCAACCACTTTTATATTTTTCAAGTTCAAATGTTTATAACTAAAACATTTAATTGATCATTTTGTGTTGTTGCACCTTAATTTATTCTGAGGGGATATGCAGAACTTCCGTCTCTCTCCTCCCCCCTCTGAGGTGGGACTTGACACCCTGGTTATGGATTCATTAGACTGGAGGAATGTATCCCCATCTTTCTACCATCCCACACTTGTGCCTTTCACTGTTTGGATTTCTTTGAAGAAAACACATCCAGTATTGGGTCAGTTCTTATGGTCTTATCCTAGTGGGAATGCAAAGATAGTTTAATGCAGCTAAAATTGATTCTACTCTGAAACTAGAAAACAGCCCCCCTAACTACGCCTTCCAAAATGCAGTCTTTACAGTAACACTCACAAAACCACCAAAAACTGAGTCAATGCCTGTTAAAAGGTCCCCTGGTCCAAGGACTTGTTTTATATCTAGTGCACCTGAGTTCATCCCCATGTCTGTATTATAGACAAGCTGCTTAGCAAGGGATGTCCCGCTTCAAACTCTGCTTAGAGTCAATGAAGAGAATCAGGCCTCCTCAAAGGACAATTTACCCCACTCTGTAAGCATCTAAAATAGCCACTCAGCTTAATCTATACACCTGATTTGTTTAAGCATCAAAAGAAGGTGAAATTACTCCTATTCCTAGTGCTTTTTCTTACTTTGTTCTCCCATCCACAAAACAGAAGTAATTATGTGCCGACAGAAGATATTTATATGCTAACAGTTAATGATTGTGAAACGCTTCAGAGGAAAGGAACTTGATATAACTGATCAGAAACAATCATTCTGAACTGCCTAAGGATTAGAGTTCTGCAATCAAATTTCCAACAAGATTGCTACCTAATGATAAGTTTCTTTGACAGCATAGCATTTGGCAAGTTGGGATTGAAAAATTAGTAAAAGAATAAAAACTTAAAAGGATTATTATATTTCTATGTGTTAGTGTACAACAGTAACCATGAATGAGGATGAAAGATTTTTAAAACAGAGTTTCCAGAAGCAAAAGTTCCCTCTCAGATGAAAACTAAGAATTCAACATCTTAATATTTGTCAAGTTCTTTGATTTTTACCTCTAAATCACCTTGATTTTTTTTGAATGCTTGGTTCTTCTCCAAATTGCATCTCTAGATTGCTGGGAGACACTGTCTTAGTTTACAATCTCTTGTCTAGGTAAAATGTAAAGGCAGAAAGCAGGTAGAGGTGGCATCCAGATGCTCACAAGAAGTGAATTCTGGTTCAGATTCTAGACCAGAAACTCTTCAGTTACTGACTTAAATTAAATATCTGTTGTAGTCACGAATAGCTAAGACCCAGAGAGGTCAGTGCTGATCAAGACTCTTCTTTGGTCATATTCCTTGTTTGTGCTGGCAGGACGAGAACATGGTGCTATAGAAAATGATTCGTTTGGTTCATAGCAGAAAGGAAACTACCTTCAGGGCCTAGTTAAAAGTTTTTTGCAGTTACTTGACACTGCTGTTTTTCTTAAAAGTGAGACTAATGTACAAAGAATCGATATCAACATTGAAACATTATACATAGATATTATGCTGTAGGATCAAAGAAACATCTTGTAATGAAAGTCATGTAGAGAGAATAACATTTAGGTAAGTACTTGTTAGGTCACAAATTATCTATTCATATAAATAAACTTAACTGGGGGATGGAGATGAAAATTTTGGCTCTTATTCCAAGATGTACTGTTTGCAATTATTTTTATAAGAACAAATGGACTTTCATTTCTTAGAAGCAATTTATCATGCATGAGATCATTATTATTTAAAATGCCCAAAATGTGTTAGTGTTTTTTTGACAATTTTTATTTTTAATATTATATTACTTTTGACAGCCAAGACTTCTGAGAATTAGTATTCCATCTTGGTTTTTACTGTGCTTCTTTCATTTCCAGTGAGTAAATAACTCAGTCTTAGTTTTAATCTGAGCATCATGACAAATCTGGGTTAACTATCCAATACAATATTGCCAAAGAACATGACAGAATTAAAAGGAAGATATACTATGTGGAAACCGGTATAAAATATCCTTCACAAACTCTGTGCTTTCATTCCTCAAGCTTGTCCTGTACGTTACTGGTTATATTACAAACACATCTATAAGGGGTCACATTTCGTTTCCATTTGTCATTCTAATATTCTGTTGGCATAGTAATATGAATAGAGTGAAAGATAAAATGAATTTTCAGAAAGCTTGAATATGCAGAGTCCAGAAGACATTTTAGATAATAAAAGCAACAATCTCATAAAAAAGATTTGTTAACCTGAACTGCAAATAATATTGATATGCTAAATTGCATTCACAGAGCATGATTTCCTGTTAGATTCTACTTCTCATAAGAAAATTCCTCAGAATTGCATTTGTAAAGTGTGAATAACCTCAAAACTTAACACACTATTTGCAAAGTACTTCTTTAGTCCTTCTAAAAACTTTTCAATATCTGTAACCTCAAGGGTCATTGAACTACTAGATAATGATCCTGATCCATTGACAGAGATGGACAGAACTACTGCACTGTAAATACCAAGTGAAACTATTGTTTTGGTGTGTACAGAGCTGATTAGCTGCATTGCATGCATCCTGCAGCTATAAAGAGAAGGAGACAGCAGACACCTTGCTTGGTCTCCTGGCCCTTGGCTCTGCAGAGCTGTCCACCTTCAGCTCAAAGTATACAGAGTGAACTGCAGGTTTTGTTCTCGAGGGCTGATGAGGTTTCCCTCTAAGCTTTGGTTGAACTTCAAAGCTGCTTCTTACCCATGGGTAGTTTCAGGCCTAATACTGTCTTTTTTGTCCCCTTGTCCATCTTAGTTGTCTCCAGAGGGGTGCTCTGCAGCCCAATCTTTTGTGTCTTTCCCTTTTAGTGTGTAGG
>NW_010202348.1:44478-47591 GCF_000695765.1 Mesitornis unicolor
GTGCCCAATGCAGCACTGTGAACTACACTGATATCTGGCACCTAAATGTGCAATACCAGGGGTGTCTCTTTTTCAGAAAGTCTCTAAGTTCAGTAGTTTCAGCTTCTGAAATACTAAACCTAGACTCCAAAGCACCTTTGAACTGACACATAGTGTTCCTAGCTGCGTTAGAAGCTCCAACTTCCCATTTGTTTTAGTAATCCTATGTAGTATTTTTATATAAAAGTTACTTTTGGGCTGCTTCATACTGATGTTCTCTAGTCAGATGTTCAAATTATGTATTTATTGTTAAAGAATATGCTTAGAAAATGTTAGGTCTTTTCAGAGCATATACTAGAGCTTTTCCTTTTTGTGTCTATCTTCTAGTGCAGGAAGGTCCTAATGACATCTTCCTCTGTGTACAAAATGCTGTGTCTCTGCTCAAGTTGCAGAAGGCTCTGAGAAGCTTTCTTTTATCTTCAGTAACACATAGGGAAACAAACTCACTGTGCTTCACTTACCGGTAAAACAGAGAATATTCTAGTCAATGCAAAGCTCTTTGGCAAATACTTCTCTCCACCCTGCTTGGCTGGAGACTTAAGGACATGAATCACCAAGTCCCTCTTCAGGTTAAACAAAGTGAGGGAGAGAAAGTGGAGTAGTGTTTGTGCTGCCGCCTGGCATCTCGATGAGCTTGCTGTTCAATGTAGCTTTGTGAGAATTTGGCAAGAGATGTGTATCTCTTTCTTCCCAGCTTTTCTGCCCACTTCCATTACCAGGCTGTAAAAGAAGAGCCTACCTTTCAGTTGTTTCCTGAGGAACAGGAGACTGAAGAGCATGAGGGGTGCAGGCCCTAAAGTAATGCAGACTGTCTATCTGCAGCCGAGAGACGGAGCTTTGCTGAGGGTAAGGTGCAGCTTTTGCTGAATCAGCACCTTGAGGACCTGCTTAAGTCTCATTTGCTTACATGCTTAAGTGCTTTGCTGAATTATAGCCCATGGCAACCAGCTGCCAGCCCTTCACTTCCTGATTAAAAACAAAAAAACATTTCTGGAAGCTGTTCACGTGCTACGAGCAGTGCCATCCAAGGTCCCCCTCTTTTCCTGATTATTCCTCCATGCCTACCCAACAAAATCCCATCCAGAGCAACAGGACTGCTTTAGTTTGAACAAACTGTGTGGAAAGAACTGTATTTTCTATTTATCTGCCAATTTCTTTTCTCTTGCTTATCTCATCCAAGAAAATAGTGCAGCTCTTAGCAAATATCCTGAGGCAGTACATTTGCCTATTAAATAGGACTCCCTGTTGGTTTCAATGCACTTTCAAAGCACTTCAGAAGGTTGATGGCACAACATGGCCCAAAGGTGCTTTTTACTAATGTGTTGTCTGGCACACAGAAAGATATTAACAAAGGAAAAAATGACTACTTCTGGAGCATGGCTATCAGCACTGTCATTGCTAGACAAAATAAAATAGCTCTTTCTTAGTAAATTAAAATTTTTGTGTCTTGGAAATGCTGTTTATGACACAGAGTAAAATTCCAACCAGATCTGAGAAAAGGAAGTATCTCATGTTCGTAAATTGGAAAATCAGTGCAAAGCAGTCCAGACATTACCCATGAGAGAGAATGAAGTGAAAAATCAGAATACTTAAAAATCTCTAAGAGGCCACGTGATGTTTTCTAGTGCAATCCCCAGTGCAGTCTCTCACATTGGATTGAGATACCTGAACAACTCAGATGCAAAGACACGGCAGCAAAGCCACAAGAGGAAGGGAGGGCTAGAGCCCAGTTTTCAGGGAAGGGACACTGCCTTCATCAAGACTGCTTTTTTCTCAAGGCAGATATAGTATTTCAAGACAGAACCGTGGACAGCTTGAGAAGATAAGAGTAAATCCTTTTATATCAGCAATCACACCGGCCAAGCACAACATCATCTATCAGCTTTGGATTCAGAGAAATTTCGTATAAACTAATCATCCATCACCGAACACATTGAGAGGAAGAAAAAGAATTTAACAATTGATTGGTTTCATAGTTCTGACACTTCTTCTCTTATCAGTTTTTTCAAGTAAGTGAAGCTCCACTAATTAACTCTTCAGACATAGTTTAGTTGACCTCACTATGGAACTGAGTCTTGTCAATGTTTATGAAAAATTATAACACAGATTTCAAAAGTTATTGCTGATTTTATGCATCCATAATTTTGAGTATTCTATTTCATTTGAATAGAGCTGGCTTTTTACAAAAAAATGTCCCTGCTCTTACCCTTTAAAGGTCAATTCCCTCTTAGACATTCAATTTGGCTATTCCAATTAATGCAAAAAGAATTGCTAATAAACATAGCTGCTGTTTAACAGAGAGAAGTAGGATCCTGCCTAGATGAGAATTTCAGTATCATTCTGATTATTTTGAGCATATGGCTTTAATATATGCACATGCCAACCATGCAATGTGCAGATTTAGGAATCCCTACATACTCATTAGCTTAATAGACAATTATGCTCTATTAGGTACAATTAAAAAAACCACAGATTTCTAAGAAATCCCTAATTACACAACTACATGGTAGACCATGTTAAGTAAATAATGGGCTCCAGAAAATCTTTAAATTTGTATATTTGTCTTAATACATTGCTAAAGTTCTGATTTGCATTTGTGCTGTAATTCAGTCAACTGAGCAAATTGTGCCATTTTTTTATAGGATCATTTATTTTACAAATTCTTGTAGTAACACTGAACTTCAAGAAGATTCTATTTTTAGGGTTTTTTAAAAACTTTGAATAAATTATTTCTGGTTTGTATATCTATATATTTTGAAAGATTGCTTTTAAATATATAAAACCTCACTTTCTCAAAGTACTTAAACACTTTTCTGACTTCACACAAAATGTCACTTGTGAAAATGGTGAATAAGTATTTTAAGGTAGTGTCTGTGGGCTTGAATCAAGTCCTCTTGTCTGAACCCTGTAGACATCAATGGGGAATATACTTGATATCTTATCTCCTATTTAAAATTTCATACTTGTGTTTAATAGGGTACAAAATCTTTGGCCCTAATTCAGCCAGAACTTAGATGGATGATAATTCCCACCTGGTGGGATAACTCCCCAACCTGGTGCACCTGACGGACTAC